>NC_071387.1:99085387-99222571 GCF_022682495.2 Desmodus rotundus
CAGGGGAGGCGGACCGCAAGGCGCGGGCGGGCTTAGCGTCACCTCCCCGCCCACCTCCCGACCAATCAGCGCTCGCGCCCGAAGCCGCGCCCCTTCCCCCCTCGCAGGTTGGAAGCAAGGAATTGGCTGCAGTCGGAGAACAACACTAGAGCCTCCGCCTCTTTCCCGGGACCTGACGGGCGTCCTAGTGCCGGGTCCCCCAGACGCAGCCGCTAGAGGGCGGCTCCCAGGCGGCTGTGCGCTGCGACCCCGGCGCACCGCCGGGAGCACCAGCGGAGCGGGCGGTCGCGGTCGGGATTGAGCTCTGAGATAGTTCGTCCTCTCGGGGTAGCCGTAGGCATCAGGGGATCAGCCCGGACCGAATCCACGTGACTCTAGGGGCAGTCGGCTGGAGCCATGGCGGCTTCCAGGCAGCTGTCTCGCTTCTGGGAGTGGGGGAAGAACATCGTCTGTGTGGGCAGGAACTACGCGGACCACGCCAGGGAGATGCAGAGCGCGGTGCTCAGCGAGCCGGTGCTCTTCCTGAAACCGTCCACCGCCTATGCCCCCGAGGGCTCGCCCATTCTCATGCCAGCCTACACCCGGAACTTGCACCACGAGCTCGAGCTGGGCGTGGTGCTGGGCAAGCGCTGCTGCGCCGTCCCGGAGGCAGGGGCCATGGACTACGTGGCCGGTTATGCCCTGTGCCTGGACATGACCGCAAGGGACGTACAGGAAGAGTGCAAGAAGAAGGGGCTGCCCTGGACGCTGGCCAAGAGCTTCACAACCTCCTGCCCTGTCAGCGCGTTCGTACCCAAAGAGAAGGTCCCAGACCCTCACAACCTGAAGCTCTGGCTCAAGGTCAATGGCGAACTCCGGCAGGAGGGTGAGACATCCGCCATGATCTTTACCATCCCCTACATCATCAGCTACGTTTCTAGGATAATAGCCTTGGAAGAAGGAGATATTATCCTGACCGGGACGCCAAAGGGAGTTGGCCCTGTGAAAGTAAACGATGAGATCCAGGCTGGCATACACGGGGTCGTCAGTATGAAATTTAAGGTGGAAAGGCCAGAATATTGATTCTAGACAAAACACTGTAACATCTTACTTTTCAGAAGAGAAGGGAGCTGGACAGAAACAAGCCAAGGTTATTAAAAGTGATAATCTTTTAATAAGGAACCGATTTTTAAAGATGATTTGATTGGATTGCTATACCTCAACTCAGGAAAGATGGAAACTCCAAGAAAAACATAACCTAGAAGAGCTGGGTCAGAAATGGAAAGGAGAAAAGAGTCCCTGTCTTCGGAAACCAACAGAATAAAGCATTTGTGATGTCTCCAGTGAAGAGAATTTATCAAACCAAATGTCCAGAAGACTTACTTTTGTTTCCTAAAATTGAACTGGTTAAGATTTTTCAGCGAGTCATTCTGGGATCAGTAGTTCAAGAATTGAAATACGCAAAGGAAGTTGAAAAAGCATGCTTCAAATCAATGTGTCTGGAATTTCCTCGGTCATGGTAATCAGCTGGAGGTGTTTGTAAAAAGATATTTCCAAATTGCTGGTCCATACAAGGCCCACTGTATTATTAGCAGAATTAATCTCCAGCACTCCCAGTGATTCTTATGAAGTGTAGAAAAATATTACTCCACATAATCAGTTAATTTAAAATTTTCTTTAATAAGTTAACAATCAATGATGACCTCACTTGTTTGTACCCTGGCTCATAGATTCTGAATTTAAGAGATAATTTTGAAACTATTGTTTCCAAATAAATACGCTGTATTTTGTGTGGCTTAAGAGTGTGCTTCTCCCCCCACCTCCCCCCAATAGCGGCTAGGAGGGATATTTCCTTATTAAGCAGCTTCAGAACTTGGTCACTGACCTTTGGTCTGGTGAGCACTGTGCTTTATTAACATAGTTAATCAGCATCTCTACCTTCTGACCAGAACGAGGCTTTAGGGAAGTTGAGTGGCCTGGGAGTAATACTTTTGCTTTCACCTACTTCCCCCTCTAAAAAAAAGGCTAGGCAATCCCTGGCCAGGTCACTCACTTGGTTGGTGCCTCATCCCCGTTACAGGTTCAATCTCCAGTCAGGACACATACCTAGGTTTTGGGTTCCATTCCCTGTCAGGGCGTGTATGGGAGGCAACTGTTCGATATTTCTCTCATAATGATATTTCTCCCTTTCCCTCCCTCCCTCTCTCTCTCTCTCTTTCCTCCCCCTCCTTGCTCTCTCTCTTAATTCAATGAGCATGGACCCTTGGGTGAGATTTTTTTTTTAAAAAAAAAGGCTGGGGAAGCTGCAGAGCTCCCAGGCTGCTGTATGGAGTCCTTTAGGCTTGGGCAGGGACCCCTGCCATTAGTGGAAACAGAAGACATTTGCTGACTCTTGAAAGCTTCTGTAAGGTAATAACAGCTGACATTAAGCCCCTAGTACTGCTAGGTACTGTCCCAAGAGTTTTCCATGTGTTATTTAACCCTCAACAAGGCTGTGAGGTTGGTATTGCTACCTTCTCTGTTACACAGATGAAGGTGTAGATTTAGAGGCTAGCCAGCCAGGCTCCCCAGCCACTCAGCTGAGTGACAGAGCCAAGATGTAACCCCAAAATCCCAAGACCAGAACCTGAAGTCTTGACCACAATGCTGGCTGTATCTTTCAAGTAGACATATAAAAAGACGCAAATGTTTAGATATTATGCAACCCCCATATTTAAATTATAATTTCCTATGAGGCACTCCCAAGGTTGCATTGATTAAATGTTGTGCTATCTTAATATTTTTATCTTTTAATCAAGTTTCTTTTTTTAATTGCTTAAGTAATACATGTTTATTATAGAAGAGTTAAAAATTACAGATAAGCAAAAAACAAAAACAAAATTTCATCTACCCAGAGATAGCCAAAGTTAAGCATGTGATGTATATTCTTCCAAATATGGATGTAATTGTAATTTTTTGCACATCCCTTGCTCATGTAACTTTATAACCTAGTTTTTTCACCATATATTGTGACTATGTTAGTCTGCACATTTCTATAGCACTATTTTCAGTGATTGCATAAGACTCTGAAGTCAGTCCATGTTTGGTATAGAGATTGTTTCTACTTACTGGCTAGTAGAATCAGCCCACTGTTACTTCCTTTGGCTAGGTTCCCAGAAGTAGAAGAGTTGAATCAAGGGTGTACTCATATTGAAAGTGTATTAGTCCAGTTAGCAGGTACAAGATTCAGCTGAGATAAGTCTGCCAAACCGACAGAGTTGAAAACAGGCTAAAGGTAAAGGCACATAGCTCCTTGGGTGGCAGAAGCCAGCACCCAGGGAGTGTACAGTGCCCCTGAGGTCAATGTTCACCACAGTGGTTCACAAGCTTTGTCACAAACAGCTGACCACAGCATTTCAGGCGTAGCACACAAAGTCCTTGGCTGCAAGAATAAAAAACCGAGAGAATCACCAATTCCCACGAATCCTGACGTCCCTAAAACACATTAATGCTAGCACCTGGGACGTACATTCCCCCCTTTTTATTTCTAATAAATTTAAACTTACTTAAAAAGTTGAAAGAATAATAGCACAAACTCCATGTACCCTTCACTACACACACACACACAGATGGGCAAAAGCAGGTTTACAGTTGTAAGTACCCGAAACAATTTATCCTTGTTTTACTACGTATTAATTATTGTATTATTTTCCGTGTGAACAACTGTAACCCCAGAGCCTTCCTAAAAGCTTAGTTAAACCGTCATTTCCAATGTGGTCCTGTGTTACAAAAAGATCTCGATGGACAAGGAAGAGCTTTCAGTATTAAACAAATGAAAGTTAACTTACACAGCCCTCCCTGCCGTATCAGACGTTCCTCAAGTTGAGTAAAGGTGTCTGAGGGGAAAGTGACTGACCGCCAGCACAGCCAGTAAAGTTAGTCTGCTTTCAAGTTTTTCTTTCCTTTAGATGGGGAGGTTGGCCTCTTTGAGACTATTGAATTTAAAATTTTTCCTTTATAGGTTACAGAAATTGTAAGAAATGTTATGACTCGGAAATTAAGTCTATTTTTATCTGTAGCAAGCCTTGCATTTTCTTTTTAGTGTGCGAGTACGGCATTTTCTGCGTAGGCATCATCTTGGGCAGGCTAACAGTTTGAGGGTGAAATTAGTATGAAATAACTTAAATTTTTCATTGAAGATAAGTATATCAACCTCTGAGAATCTACCTTTGATACTGGATAACTTAAGGTTTTGTATGAATTTTCAGGCATCTCGGGGGGGGGTGCTGTAACAGCATTAAATTATTGCTTATGGCATAAACATGAGGTTAGTTAATTATGAAATGTTCTACTTCATTGTCTAGAATTTGCCTTCATGTCAGAATACAACCTTCTAACGGAATAGGACGCATTTAATTTCCTGTCCAATTTTACCCCCACCAGACTTTTTCTTTGCTGGTCACTAGAGAGTTTGAACTGTTAGAAACTTCTGATACAAGTGGCAGGAACAGCCTTCCAGGGCAGAGGTGGTTTGGCTGTAAGTGTGTGTGTTACCGATTATCCCGTCTATCCCTTATTATAACCGTCAGTGGTGCTCAAACCTTTTGGCCTCAGGACCTTGCTATCGTCTTCGAAGTTATTGGGATCCCAAAGAGCTTTTGCGTACGTGCGTTGAACCTACCTATACTGACCTTAATAGAAATTAAACTGGGAAATTAAAAAAACTTACTTGTGATTCATTTTTTAAAAACCTATTTGTTAATCTAAATAACATTTCTTATGAAAATAACTATTCTCCAAAAGAATGAAAAGCTTGGTGGGAAGAGCGGCGTTGCTTTACATTTTTGCAACTCTCTTTGACATCTGGCTTCATAAACGACAGTGGGCTTCTTAGCGATTCTGCATTCAGTCTATTACGGTGTTACACACACAGCCTCTGGAAAACATAGTAAGTGAAAAAGACAAATAACCTTTAAAATTATTATGAAAATAGTTTTGACCTGGCAAGGTCCTTTTAGGGGATTAGGGCCTCAGGTGCCCCTGGACCGCACTATGAGAATCGCCGCGTTAATCGTCCCTACACATGGAATGTCCGAGACTTTCTTTTGTCAATAGTCAGTTACAAGTTTGTGAAATAAGACAAACGCTTCAGTATTTCTTTCCTAGTACTATAACGATGCCTTGTTATTTAGTTTAGTTTGATTTGGTTTCTCTTTTTAAAATCCTATCATTTCAAATTTTGAAGGCCAAGTATAGAATGCATACACATACAAGTTTATAAACCATGATTTCCCTTAATCTGATGATCTATTTTGAACAGTGAAGGTACAGAATTTCTGTACATTGAACATTTTGTGTTAGTAAATATTTTTTTTCTCAAAGTCCCTTAATGGATCCCCACCCCAGCCCTCTTTGATTTATAGAGTTCTTATCTGAGTTTTGATTCAATTTACAATTAGTTTTTATAATTATTTATTTCTTAAGTTGCTATAACTATCTAGAGAATTCTTATGCATAAGGTTTTGTATTTTTTCTTTTTGTATTCTTACAGTTTCCTTTTTCTAGCTATCTTTTTATTTGCTTATAGGTGCGTTTTTGTGTTATTTTAACTTAAGCTTCACTTTCTTTTCTTTGTCGCTCCCGGGGTGTGTACTGTGAGCAAGCTGGCTTTGGGTCTTACGTTCATTTACCAGTTCGGTTGTCTGACATCTCAAACGTCGGCGTGAGAGATCCGTGCTGTCCCATAGAATACAGTGCAAGCCACACATGTAATTGAAAATTTTCTCATAGCCACAGTTTTAAAAAAGTAAAAAAGTGATTCATTTTAATATATTTTATTTAACCTAGTATGTCCAAAATATTATTTCAACATGTGTTCAGTATAAACGTTTGTAGAATGAGATAATTTCACATTTTTCGGGACGGGGACTAAGTCTTCAAGACCCGTTGCCCGTTTTCCACTGACAGCGCATTTCAACTTGGACAGGCTACACTGGCCTCCGTGCTGACAGCGCTGATGCAGAGGGGAGCAGCACTCTGGTTAGGGCAAAAAAGCCCAGAAAAGCTAGAAAATTGTGCTTGTGCAGTGAGAAAAATGGAAAACGATGTCACTGCAAAATGAGGCTGTATTCTGACTACCAGCACCCCTGATGTCTGACAGAATTGCTTTGTGATAAACCCTGGGAGGTGTGGTTCCTGTAGAGGAGAGCAGGAGGGGTGTCGGGTTCCTGTCCTCTTGTGTGTGAGAAGCAGCATCGGGCAAGGGTTGGACAGCACTGACTGACCTCTGGTGGGTAGACATTTCACTTAGTGTTAATTCATTTAATCACCTCCCCAGCTCAAGGTGATGATTATTATTCCTAATATACACATGGAAACTGAGGTCAGGAAGTTAAATTTCTCCAGGTTACACAGGTAGTAAGAACTAGCAACCTCTCTGACTTCAAAGGTTTTGCTCTAACCACAGTATTGTGGGGGTTTTTGCAAATCAAATTCTAGTTGTAACTCTATTGCTAACTACTTGTATGACCCGGAAGAAAAATTTCACCTGTGGACCTTAGTATCTTCGTTAGATACTAAGTTTCTTCTGGTTAGATTTGACCTGGGTCCCGAGAGACTTTTCTGAGAAGGTGGGCTAGGGTTCTAAAGCTGTTGCTAGGGAAAAGTGTTTCTGCAGAGTTTGCTGAACTGTTAAAGGGTTAGGTTTATTATATTGGTTCCAGTAGCACCATGAAGGGGTTGAAAAATAAGCCCTGATGTTATGGTGTACTTCAGGGCTGTGTTCTGTTCTAAGTCTTTCTATGTATTAACTCACTTAATCCTCACAGTCACCTATGAAGTAGATTCTATTCATATTAATACTTCCTTTTCATAGATGAGGGCAGCAGAACACAGGGAGGCAAAATACCTTGTCCCAAGGTCACAAAGTTAGGAAGAAGTAGAACCAGGATTCAAACGCGGGTATCTGACTGACTCCAGGCCTGTACTGTTATCTCACTACTTGCATTTAGGGACTTATATCGTGTTGGTCAGTTAATCGCTGAGCATTTTATCACTTTCTGCTTGAACATCTGCTTCCCATAAAAGTTTAAAATACTGCGGCTGCTCTAAATCTCTTAGTGCTATTGATAGACGCACCGCGCTTTTTCACGTAGAGAAGTCACTGCGTGTGTCCCGGCTACCACAAATTAGTTTTGGAAATCAATTCGGATCACATACACTTCACAAATGCATTGCTCAGACTTGAAAATAGCCATAGTTCATTTATTCTGTGTATCTCTATAAGTGCACTATACATCTGTAAAACCATATAAGAATAGAACAAATGAGAATTTTATGATTAAAAAATTTTAAAGATCATGCTGAATGCTCTCATTTTACAGACGCAGAGAGAAGACCAAGAAAGTTCAAATAACTTAAAGTATAGCCATTTCAGTCCTAAAACTATTAGTTAGGGACCTTGCTTATACGCAGGGAAAACCTACCTAAGGTAGTAAAAAGGGAGAACTTATACTAGGAATGTAAGGATTTCTCTCAGAACCCAAGGGCAGGAGTAGAGCTAGGCCTAGGAACTGGAAAAATGAAGGGCTTAACGAGCGCTCCCTACCCTCTCAACCTGGCTTTACTCTTCTTTCTCAGTTGACTGACTTTCTTTTTTTTTTCCTTCTTTCTTTTCTTTTTTTTGGGGGGGGCTATTAAAATTATTTTATTAACTCAACAGAAAGAAAACTAACAACCCATTTTTAAATGGGCATTCTTACCACACACACATAAACCCATACACAGATGGTCTCCAACTTACGATGAGTTGATGTATGATTTTTCAGTTTTATGATGGTGCGAAGTGATGTCACCCAGATCTTGGTTTCTAATACCACTCCCCAATAAAAAGAACTAGGGCTCTTGGGGAATGGGGAAGAAGTAGGCACCTTGGGACCTCACACAGTTCTGCCAATAGACATCAGCTGCCCCATCATATTTTCCTTAATCTCTTCAACACTGTGAAATCTCTTTCCTCTCAAAGATGTTTTTAATTTTGCGAAAAGCCAGAAGTCGTAGGGGGCCAAGTCTGGGCTATAGGGATCTGAGTCACCTGGGTGGTTTGAGGTTTCACCAAAGAACTCTGCACAAGACATGATGCATGAGCGGGCACATTGTCATGACGAAGCTGCCAATCACCAGCTGCCCACAGCTGCGGCCTTCTGAATCACCCGAACAGTTTCTTCAGAGGAATGTTCAAGCTTAATTTGATGCAGATTCGTTGCTCTACTCATTCAGTCATTTTGAATGTGACAGCCACACAGTACACAGGCTCACTCAATGGCATCTACCGCCCTCACTGACTAGTACAGTGAAGTCGCCATTGTTCACACATGTGCATTCCAGTCCACCTGCCTTGGCCGCCAGGTTACATCAATGGTGTGCAAACTGTTCTCATATTAGCAAAGGCTGGACTTTTTCCAGACAGACCTCATGTAAGTAAAGGGGATCTGGATGGGGCCCAACATTCCCGTGGAGGTTGCACAGGTTTCAAATGTTTTTCTATTAGAAGCAGTGATGTAAGGAACATCCTCCATACACACCATTTGGCATTTGTTTCCTTAGGGAAGATCTTAGAAGTGAAATTAATGACATGGTTTGGCCTCTACAATTTTAATACATTTCTGGGGCCAAATTGTGGAGGAAAAAATATAATAATTTGCGCCTGACAAGGGTGTCTAAGAACACCTTTTAGTCATACCCTCGCCAACACTGGGTATCCAGCTATGGGTCATTTTGATTTGCATTTTGATGTCGTGAGGCTGACATCTTTTCATATGTTTATACCCACTTTCTTTTTTGTTTTTTTTTTTTTAGGAAGACTACTGGACACATTTGTGGTATAAATGTTGGTGTAGTATCTTTGGTTTCAGGTTTTACACTTCTTTTCAATACAATTAATTCAAATATGCTAAAACCATATATTTTAAAGGAAAACAGTAAAGAAATTATATGTGATATAATGTACTGGAAAATTCAAACTATAAAAGCAGAATAGAATTCATACAACAAAAATATTAATAGCCAAGTATGAGTGCCAATGAAACTGCTATACGTCAACATTGACAATAACTGATAATTATTGATCACGTACTAAGTGCAGGAATCTAAGCACTTTATATGTGTTAAGTTGTCATGTAGTCTCCAGGAGAAGTGGCCAGGAGAAGTTGGCATCGTTTTCACCATAAACAAAGGGGAAACTGCAAAGGAAGAAGCTCAGAGCTGGAGACCGTTCTGGGAGCAGCAGGTGGGTTAGAGCTTGCGGCCACGGAGCCTGCCCGCGCAACCATCTCCAACCCCACCTCCTCCAGCCGGGCCGTCACGTCCCACCTGTGCGGCGGCCACACTGGCAGGACTTAGATAAACCAGACGCCGTAATAAAGTACTTATTACAGCGTCTGTCACATAAGAAGCGCTTAATACGGTTAGCTGTTACTGCCTAGAAACTTATCCCGAGGAAATAAAAATGTGGACAAAAATTTAGCTACAGCTGTTGTTTATAATAGCAAAAAGTGGGAGACATCTTAACTCTGTAACAATACTGGATTGAGTATATTCACTACCCTATACTCATATAATGGCATGTAGCCATTAAAGTTATGTGGAATGTTTAATGATGTGAAAAAGCTCGTTACAAATTAAGCGTAAAAGCAGATTATAGTATAACCTGTACTTGTAAATTGTATATTTTACCACTGAGAGATGGATAGGTAGACGGCAGAGAGTCAGCAAAGACATGAAAAAGTGTGGGATGCTTGTGCATGCACATTCATAGCAGCTCTGATGGCTAATCACAGCAGCCAAAAGGTAGATACAGCCAAGGGTCATTAACAGATGAGTGGATGATGACGTGGTCCACACATACAATGGGACAGTACTCAGTCACAAGACGGACTGAAATTCTGTCCCACACTGTAACATGTGTGGACCTTGAAAACATTATGCTCAAAGAAATGAGCCAGACACAAAAAGGACAGACACCTTTATTGTATGATTCCACTTACATGAAGTGCGTAGAGCAGTCAGCAGAGAGTACTCATAGAGAGGAAGGACATCGCAGGTTGCCGGGGACTGGAGGAGTGGCAATGGGGAGCTGCCTAATAGGTACGGAGTTTCCATTTGGAAGGATGAAAAAGTTCTGGAAGTAGAGGTGATGGTTGCACAACAGAGTGTACTTATGCCACTCAATTGTACGCTTCAAAATAGTTAAAATGGTAAACTTTATGTGATGTATGTTTTACCACAAGAAAAAGCCACAAAACAACAACAAAAACATATACAAGAAAAGGATATATTAGCTGTCAGGTAGAAAAACTGAGATGGGAGATTATGAGCTTTCCTTTTTATTTGTTATCTATTATTTTCTAGTTTTTCTATAATGAACATGTAATATTTTATAATAAAATATTTAAAAAGCAAAAATAACCCCAGTGTTTCTCAAGATTAATAATGAATGGACAGAAGAAACAAGATGGCTGCGTAGGTAGACACACTGCGCCTCCTCGCACAACCAGAACTGACAGAAAATCAAACGACAAGGAAGTCTGACACCAAGGAGATAAAAAAAGAAACACATCCAGACCGGTAGGAGGGGCGGAGACCGGCATCGGGGCGGAGAGGACTCGCGTGGCCGTGGCGGGACCGAGACTGGTGGAGTGGGACGAACGGGGCAGTCTGACCACTAGCAGACCCTGCAGCCCCGCACTCGCGCACAGATAAACCTGGATGAACGGCAGGGAGTGAGGCAGACCACGCAACCCAGGGCTCCAGCGCGGGGAAATAAAGCCTCAAACCTCTGATTGAAAATGCCCGTGGGGGTTGGGGCAGCAGCAGGAGAGACTCCCAGCCTCACAGGAGAGGTCGTTGGAGAGACCCACGGGGGCCTGGAGTTTGCACAAGCCCACCCACTGGGGAACCAGCACCAGAGGGGCCCAATTTGATTGTGGGTAGCAGAGGGAGTGGCTGAAATCCGGAGGAGAGTGGAGTGGGCGCCATTGCTCCCTCTCGGCCCCTCCCCCACATACAGTGTCAAAGCGCAGCGACCAGCATTACTCCGCCCCAGGGAACACCTAAGGCTCCTCCCCATTAAGTAACAGATGCGCCAAGACAAAAAAAAAAAAAATGACCCAAATGACAGAACACTTCAAAGCTCCAGAAAAAATACAACTAAGCGAGGAAGAGATAGCCAACCTATCAGATGCACAGTTCAAAACACTGGTTATTAAGACGCTCACAGAATTGCTTGAATTTCATCGAAAACTAGATGAAAAAATGAAGGCTATGCTAAGAGAAACAAAGGAAAATGTACAGGGAACCAATAGTGATGTGAAGGAAACTGGGACTCAAATCAATGGTGTGGACCAGAAGGAAGAAAGAAACATCCACCAGAAAAGAATGAAGCAACAAGAATTCAGAAAAATGAGGAGAGGCTTAGGAACCTCCAGGACATCTTGAAACGTTCCAACAACCGAATTATAGGGGTGCCAGAAGGAGAAGAGGAAGAGCAACAAATTGAAAACTTATTTGAACAAATAATGAAGGAGAACTTCCCCAATCTGGCAAAGAAAATAGACTTCCAGGAAGTCCAGGAAGCTCAGAGAGTCCCAAAGAAGCTGGACCCAAGGAGGAACACACCAAGGCACATCATAATTACATTACCCAAGATGAAAAGAAGGAGAGAATCTTAGAAGCAGCAAGAGAAAAGGACACAGTTACCTACAAAGGGGTTCCCATAAGACTGTCAGCTGATTTCTCCAAAGAGACCTTACAGGCAAGAAGGGACTGGCAAGAAGTATTCCAAGTCATGAAAGGCAAGGGCCTACATCCAACATTACTGTATCCAGCAAAGCTATCATTTAGAATGAAAGGGCAGATAAAGTGCTTCTCAGATAAGGTCAAGTTAAAGGAGTTCATCATCACCAAGCCCTTATTATATGAAATGTTAAAGGGACTTATCTAAGAAAAAGAAGATAAAAAATATGAACAGTAAAAATGACAGCAAACTCACAGTTATTAACAACCACACCTAAAACCAAAAACAAAAGAAAACTAAGCAAACAACTAGAACAGAAACAGAACCACAGAAATGGAGATCACATGGAGAGTTATCAACAGGGGAGTGGGAGGGGGAGAAAGGGGGGAAAGGTACAGAAAATAAATAGCATAAATGATAGGTGGAAAATAGGGGGAGGGTAAGAATAGTGTAGGAAATGTAGAAGCCAAAGAACTTATAAGTATGACCCATGGACATGAACTATAGGGGGGAATGTGGGAGGGAGGGGGTGGGCAGGATGGAGTTGAGTGAAGGGGTGGAAATGGGACAACTGTAATAGCATAATCAATAAATATATCAAACAAAAAAATGTTTATGTGGAAACAGTAATTATAAAAGTGTACAGAATGTATGATAGGGAAAATATTCTGTGATTGTTTTAAATGTTTCCATTGTTCCAAATATGTAGTTCATGGGAAATTGTTAATGGGATTTATAATATATGTCTACTTTGAATTGAGTACTCTTGCTATTACTAAATGCATGTCCCTTTAGTGCTTTGAATGACAAATGTTTGTGGTCTTTGACCAACATCAAATTAAATACTGGATTTTTATCATTAAGATTTGCTATGATAATAAAATTTGTTTTATACTTTCAAAAAAATAATGAATGGACAAATATACATATACATATATATACATATATTTGTATAGTGTTTCTGCCATGTGCAGTGTGTTGAATGGAAAAACTCACCGAAGCAGAATCAGGAAAGGAAAATAATATTGAAATGAACCACTATTATGAAAATTATATAGCACCAAAACATTGATATAAAGTAGTATAAAAATTGTATATCTACATACACTAGGACCAGGCAAAACAGCTCCCAGAGAATCACAGGGAAATGGAGATCCCACACAGGGGGTTGTATATTTTGTATTTTTAAAATTTTATTTATTTTTAGAGAGAGAAGAAGGGAGGGAGAGAGGGAGAGAAACATGGATGTGAGAGAGAAACGTCAATTGGTTGCCTCTCACACGCCCCCATCCAAGGACCTGGCCTGCAGCACCACTATGTGCCCTGACTGGGAATCAAACCGGTGGCCTTTCAGTTTGTGGGTCGACACCCAAGTCCCTGAACCCCACCAGTCAGGGCATGGGAGGTTGCATATTTTTCATTGATAGGGGGGATGCTTCTTTTTTTTTTTTTATCTCTCTGAGTGCCTGCCTCTGACTAATCTACAACCAAATTTTATGTTTAAATCAATTTGTAATCATTTTGTAAATGTGTAATTTAGATTTTGAATTGGCATCTCTGATTCAGTGTGGCCTGACACCTACCCCTGTAGATTCCTGTGTCACCAGATGAAATAAGCAATTGGGTGTCCCTACAGTGACAGGCAAGGGGTCTCCTCCTAGTTAAATGTCACACTGAGAGGTCACCAGGGTAGCAGTAAGGAGGTCAGTCCGAGCCCCCTGCCACCCCACTAGGGCTCTGTGGTTGGGGAACACCGGTCACTGCATATGCACCTACTTCAAGGGCACCGGTATTGCGCACCAGTATCATGCAGGTAAAACTACTTGTGGAAGAGCCAGAGCAGCTGCGGCCCGTGGACTGTAGGAGCCCGAACAGTTGGTTCTGGAACTCCTAGCCCAAACACTCGTACTCTGAGGCCTGTGGCCAGAGGTCAGGGCACCAGGAGGCCTGGCACAGCAGCTCCTGCCACACCCTCTGGGCCAGGCCTCCTTGTCTCCCGTGCTCTTGAACACCCGCTCTTGCTTAACTAACAGGGGATGGGAATGTGGCTGCCAGTAGGTGCCCTCACTTCTTTCGCCTCCCCAACCTGACCACTCCCCACTCCCAATGGGAAGAGCATTGTCCTCAAACCTCCACCACTTTCCCTCCTTCCTTCCCTGTCCATCCTCCTTGCTTAACATACCCATTCCCCAACACAAGGGAGAAAGAAACGAAGCTCTTCATTGGGCACATTTGCTGTTTGCAGTAAAATCCTTTACTACCTTGCTCATAACCACAATTTGGACACACTAGAGGTCATCTCATACCCTTCCTCCATGGCTTCCTATGGTAAAAGCCAGAGAAAGCATTACTGACAAGGTAAGTTTATCTCCCAACACCAGCTGTATAAAGAGTTTCACATGCTTTTCTTTTTCACTCCTGCAGTGGGTGAAGTGCCACCTTCTGAAGCGCCAGCCCCAAAATATGTCTGCCAAACCTCCCAGACTATGGATCAAGGCTGACGGTGTAGGTGGGTCGTGGCCTCAAGTAAATAACTCAGAATGGGGGGAGCTGAGGAGAGTGCTTTGGGGCTCCTGCAGGGATGACTGAGGTAGAAGGGAGGGTGTTGTCCTTCTGTCCAAGCAGACCTCTCATGGTGCCAAGTTCCTGAGACTCGGCGTCGTTCATATAACTTTTGAAGTTGGTCCCCTCCCAGTTGATTTAGACTCATAAATGTCAGCCCTGAGTCAGCAAGTCTTCAAAAGCACTGGGTAACTCCAATGCATTAGGTATCATTGGAGGAGGCAAGGGATTCACAAAGCTCTAGGGCGTTCAAAGCAGTTGCACACTGCCCACAGAACCCCGCTGCTCCCACCTGGCGCTGAGCGAGCCTCTCGTTGGGGCCCTTTCAGCTACAGGAAAGCAGAGTGAGCCATTGCCAAGCTCTAGTTAAGCTGGTTTTAGAGGTTCAGATCTTTCACAGAGAAGTAAGACAAAGAGGAAAGGGGCTTATAAAAGAAACCAATCTGTGGGAAATTTTAAATTTGTTTATTGTTCACACAAATATTTTCCAACTTGGGAAGAGAGAGGGCAAAGCCAGCAGAAATGGCCCTCCAAGAATTGAGCTCGGGTGAGATAGCAATTTAAGACTCACCCCCAAACCAACACTAAGAGAAAACATAACAATTTATAAAAACATTTCTACCATATTTGAACAAAATACAATTTTATCA
The DNA here is from genome assembly GCF_022682495.2 of Desmodus rotundus. NCBI lineage: Eukaryota > Metazoa > Chordata > Mammalia > Chiroptera > Phyllostomidae > Desmodus > Desmodus rotundus. Next base: position 99,100,349 of record NC_071387.1, read on the forward strand.
ATAGTTTTCAAACTCATTTTCCACTTTAAAGGTAGTTAAAGCTCATATTCTTTTCCAGAGTTTACACTGATATCTGGTTTAGATATTTCCTTGTGCAGACAAGTTCCTACTTGCTTCAAAAGGATCTGCAGGCTGACATGAGAGCACACTGATTCTCAGTCCACCCCTTGCTCTGTCTGACAAAAAGAACTGTAGGGAGAGAAAGAGTGAATTAGTTTTAAAAATCTCCATGTATACAAAGTTGAAAGCCAATGACCAGGACAGAGAACACGACAGAGAACGGCAGTGAGTTTTGCTTACAGATGTTAACATGTCAATTAAAGCTCTAAGACAAAAAGAGTGCAAGTCTCAGGCAGAGTTCAAAAGAGAAATTACAAATCTGGCTTTTGTAAAAATCCGTCATTTTTCTCCAGTAGGAAAGTTGGGATTTCAAATCCAACACGTAGAAAAAAAGCGCTTAATATGTGTTTAAACTACCGGTTGAACAGAAGTTAACCTGTAGTAGTAACATAATCTATTAGGCTCTAAGAATACGATGAAGTTTATTAATAATGATATCTTAATTTTTACAATTAACAAAGCACTTTCATCAACACTTTATTTAATATACAGTGGAAGGACACATTAGCCAGCCATTTGAATTTCAAAGACTAATAGGAAAAGTGTACTAATGTCAGGAAACACTCTGAAAGACCGAAATGGGCAGCCAAGATCAGCGGGCAGTGTTCCGTGGAGTGCTCCTCCACGGTCTCACGTCGGCTAGCGCACCGTCCTAGCTGCCTGAGTCCGCAATGGTCTGCACCTCTCATTGCATTGGCTGCACATTGTAAAAAAACACCCAAACTGATAGTGATACAGATGATGTTGCTCATAGAAATCCAAATGAATTTGGTCTGGGTGAAGATGCAAGTGATTTTGTACAATAGAAGAGGCCAGTTTTACATCTATAAGCAAACTCATTTCAGCATTTCCGATTGTCTGCCTGCGTCTATTCTTCCAATTCTCCTTTGAACTCATTTTTAAAAAACACCTGATTGATTCCTTTATTAATTAATGAATTAACTTAAATCTTTGACATGTTCATTTTACTTTTCTATGAGAGTCATGGTTTTACCCTTTTTTTGGAAACATTTCTTAACACAAATAGTGGACTTACAAGTCTACTATTGTGTAAGTCTAATAACACAATACGTTTGAAACATTAAAATACCTCACTTTGAAATCCATCCAACAGAATTTTAAGTAGCCATTTAAAAAATTGAAATATGATAAATATAGTGTCCAATCTATATAGAATATTTTGTTTTTGTAATATTAGCATAGTAATGTTATTATTTTTAAAATTAACTTTTATTTTAACTAATTTATAACTGAAATTGTGTTTGATTCTCATGATCTTTACTATTTTCTGATATATCATTTATATCTGACAAATCTTTTTATTTTTATTAAATATATTTTATTGATTATGCTACTACAGTTGTCCCATTTTTCCCCCGTCATTCCCCTCCACCCTGCACACCCCCTCCCACCCACATTCCCCCCTTTAGTTCATGTCCATGGATCATACATACAAGTTCTTTGGCTTCTACATTTCCTACACTATTCTAAACTACCTCCCTGTCTATTTTCTACCTACCATTTATGCTACTTATTCTCTGTACCTTTCCCCCCTCTCTCCCCCTCCCACTCCCCTGCTGATAACCCTCCATGTGATCTCCATTTCTGTGATTCTGTTCTTGTTCTAGTTGTTTGCTTCGTTTATTTTTGTTTTAGGCTTGGTTGTTAATAACTGTGAGTTTGTTGTCATTTTACTGTTCATATTTTTTATCTTCTTGTTCTTAGGTAAGTCCCTTTAACATTTCATATAAGGGCTTGGTGATGATGAACTCCTTTAACTTGACCTTATCTGGGAAGCACTTTATCTGCCCTTCCATTCTAAATGATAGCTTTGCTGGATACAGCAATCTTGGATGTAGGTCCTTGCCTTTCATGACTTGGAATACTTCTTTCCAGCCCATTCTTGCCTGTAAGGTCTCTTTTGAGAAATCAGTGGACAGTCTTATGGGAACTCCTTTGTAGGTAACTGTCTCCTTTTTTTCTTGCTGTTTTTAAGATTCTCTCCTTATCTTTAATCTTGGCTAATGTGATTATGATGTGCCTTGATGTGTTCCTCCTTGGGTCCAACTTCTTGGGGACTCTCTGAGCTTCCTGGACTTCCTGGAAGTCTATTTTCTTTGCCAGATTGGGGAAGTTCTCCTTCATTATTTGTTCAAATAAGTTTTCAATTTTTTGTTCTTCCTCTTCTCCTTCTGGCACCTGTATGATTTGGATGTTGGAACATTTAAAGAAGTCCTGGAAGTTCCTAAGCCTCTCCTCATTTTTTTTGAATTCTCATTTCTTCATTCTATTCTGGTTGAATGTTTCTTTCTTCCTTCTGGTCCACACCATTGATTTGAGTCCTGGTTTTCTTCCCTTCACTGTTGGTTCCTTGTACATTTTCCTTTATTTCACTTAGCATAGCCTTCATTTTTTTCCTCTAATTTGCGACTATATTCAACCAATTCTGTGAGCATCCTGTTTACCAGTGTTTTGAACTGTGCATCTGATACATTGGCTCTTTGTCTCTTAGTTGTATATTTTCTGGAGCTTTGATCTGTTCTTTCATTTGGGCCTTTTTTTTTTTTTTGTCTCGTGTGCCTGTTATGTAGTAAGGGGTGGAACCTTAGGTGTTCACCAGGGTGGGGCAACCCACGTGCTGCTGCGTTGTGACACTGCATGTGGGGGAGGGTTCAGAGAGGGAACAATGCTGCTTGCTCTGCTCTCTGCCAGTTTCCAGTCACTCTTGCTGCTACCCACAATAAAATTGGGCCCTTCTGGTGCTGATTCCCAGGTGGGTGGGTTTGTGTACGTACAAGGACCCTGGCTGTGGGTCTCTCCAATGAACTCTTCCTGTGAGGCTGGGAGGTTCTCCCACTGCTGCCTCAACCCCTACGGGTGTTTTCAGTCAGAGACTTTGAGGCTTTATTTCCCCATGCTGGAACCCTGGGTTTCGAGGTCTGTCTTTCTCCCCAGTTGTTCCTCTTGGTTTATCTGCAGGCAAATGTGGGACCGCCCACTTTGCCAGCTGCCACCTCAGTGGGTCCTCTAGCCACTGCCTTGCTGCAAGTCCTCTCCACCAGGCTGCCTATCTCCACCCCTCCTACCAGTCTGGATGAAAGTTTCTTCAACTCCTTGGTGGTCGGACTTTCATACAGTTCAATTTTCTGTCAGTTCTGGTTGTTTTTTTGTTTTTAAATTTGTTGTTGTCCTTCTTTTGGTTGTGCGAGGAGGCACAGTGTATCTACCTATGCCTCCATCTTGGCCAGAAGTCCTGACTTAAATATCTTTTAACATTGTCTTTGGGAAGGTACAATGTCCTTTTACTTGAGAGAAATTTGTTGTTACATTTGAGTTAAGTTTGGAAAACTCTCAGTTGCCATATACGTAAATTGATCAAGCTCATTAGCAAGTTGTATCTCCTGTTTGGAGGAAAAATGAAATTGGTCAATGATCTGAGTACATTATGATTTGGGAATAGATAGTAGTTATGTCTAATGGTGGAAGAGAAACAGGGTATTACTGTAATTTCCCTCCTTCAGCCTAGTAATGAAGAACCTCAAACCAAGGTCCTAGAAATATTGGTGAAGCCACTGGTGACTCCATGTCTGAAACCTATTCAGATATACTAGAAGCCACAAGGAAGGAAGACACTGGAAAATGGAAAAACCTACTTATGAGGCTGAGATGGAGTGACGCAGTATTCATGAAGACTCTCTCAGGTATCCATGAAATCACAACTCCAGGGTCAAATAATAACTACAGGGGCACAAATAATGCCCCTTTTTATTACAAAATCTTTTATTAAAAATCATAAGCATTTAATTCTGTAATATAACAATATCACACTCAAGAATACCATATGACACTTTAGGTGAAATGTTCAAATTAAAACTATAAATTATTACACCCATATTATTACCCTATGAACCACACTCAAGCAGGCCTTACTTCTGCCGGACCCTGTATTTTCCTAATAATACTAAGACACTATTTGCCTTTTTTATTCTCATTCTTTCATCAGAATGCACTGTAGTTTTATTGAGGCTACGTGACATGGGATGATATCACCACAGCTAATAAAATGCATGATCAGAAATATATTTTACATTTTTCTCAATGTTAAGTTCTAGTATAGTAAATATAACCGGATTTAACTCACTTAAACAAGAGCTTCCAACTGTTAAAGAGTGTAAAGGAGAAAACATCTGAGAACAATTAGAGGAGAGAAATCTCACCTGTGACTTGAGGCTAGTGGCAACATTTCTCTGTCTCATTTTCCTCATTTGCAAAACAAGGGAAGTTTGTCTCTCTCCCCTTTTTACACCTTTAACACTAAGGTTCTATGATCCTCCAAAACTGTAATGTTACTGGTGCTGCAGGAGGATCACAGAATTTTAGAGGCTTAGAGAAGTTAATTAACCTCCCCAGGATCACATAGGCAGAGGAATGGTGGAGTCGAGATTCTTACCTGAGTCTGTCTTACCCCAGCAACTAGGCATTTATATGCTTTTGTATCCTGCTCACTGAAGTGAGGAGAGCACTTCATGGGTTGCCACATGGGTTGTGGGGGTGGGGAGACCCAGCTTGACTCTAAAGCCAGATGCCTAGTCTTGGAGTTAAGACTACTGGATATTTTCTTTGTATTTCTGTGGTATCATTTGTGACTACTTTATGCTATATGAAAAAACCCGATTACTTCCATTGTTTGTACAGTAGCCAGATCCTTCTGCACACCTGGGAATTGGGCATTAGTAAAAATAACAAATTCCCTAATTTATTATGTTACACTGTAGGACTTTATTTTGTTTGAATATATAGAAAAACATAGTACTGTAAAACACACTAACTTTTAAATAAATTTTGCTTCTTTCCAAAAGAAACTGCCACTTCAATGCTGTCTTCTGTTCATCGGTCATTGCAAGGAACTCATTTACCTGGTTAAAGCAAACAAACAAACAAACAAACAAAGATTTCCCAAGTACATATAGATAATTCATCTTGACAACAAGGTGAAATTTCAATTTGCTCACTAGAAGCAGAATTTTATTTACAGTAATTACAGCTCATTTCTCTTGATGGAGGAGATAAGGCCAGAGACCTGCTCGAAACTGAATCTCTGAAGCTAATCAGGTGGCTTGGCACAGAACACTCCCCTTGACAAACTGGGAATCACTTGGAACTGAGGTTTAATGGTAAACGTCAGAAGCTGGTTTTAACAATAAAAAACAAATGCTCATCAACAAGTGCATAACCTAATCTCTAAGTATCTGCTTCTGTCCTATGGCGCAGAAGGAGGAGAATACTCGTGGCTGACTTTATACAGCTGGATAGGTGAAATATTGCCAAATCCTCCTTTTGGAAGAGCCGCCTCATAGCTGATCAACACCTCCAATGTGTTGTTTTACCCATTGTTACTTGACTATAGAAATGTCTTGTTTATTCTTCATTATGGTCCAGGACCTCTGTCATTATCCCTAATAGTTAATATTAGCTATGATTTCAGTATACATATATGTAATTTTCTGTTCATTAAAGAAAGCAATGTATATTTAAATCACGATTGATTTTTCACAGACCTCTTTATTAATAAATTAATGTCTATCAAATGTTTACCAAAATCACCTATATTTTGGAGGAAGAGAATCCAATTTGGAAATATTTCTAAACATGGTTTCCTTTTTGCTATTTACCGTGCAGCCCAAAGTCTCCTCAGCGACACTTCCGGTGAGACTACAGGAATGGAGGGTCCCTGTGTGATCTGTAAGATCAATTAGCATATCGAAGCTGAGAAAACCAGATTTAAACTCTGAAGAGTCTTTATTGCAAGTTGTACAAACGCCGGATGCTTCATGTATATTGTAGCCACAGGCTGAACTGAAAAGAAACAAAGGGCAATGATAGAATGTGAAGGCCCTAAATGACAAATCTGCTTTCTAGCAGGATTGCCACTTAAAATTCCAAATCAAAGTAAGTAATTTCAGAGTGCTCAGCACTGAGCCGTATACAAGACAAATATACAAAATTACCAGGAATAATGAAACGTGTGTTCCCAGTCAGTCTTATTTTCAGTATTTGCAATTCATCTAAAAATGGCGTAAGCTCACTATCCTGCTTCCACTGTGCGGGATCCTGCCCAGGCTCATTTCCCTACTGGGGCCTTCCTTTCCTGCACCCCAGCCTTCACCCTTCCTTTCTCTGAACAGTTGCATAACTTATATTTCAGCACTGACTGTATCCAGTCACATGCTCTTCCTTGTTACTGCAGGTATGTCCATACTAGCTCCCCGGCTCAGTGTTCCTAAGGCAGGAACTGTGTCTTGCCTAGAAAGCCTAGGTTCCACAAACGCTCACTTGGTGGTACTGCAGTAGGTCATGTGCACACCTACAGAAAACCCGCGGGCTGGGCAGGTTCACACCCTAAATGTTAGAACTGCTAGTGACAGATTCTCCTCTCTTTAAGTGGTAATTACATGCTATTCCATATTTTTAAGCAGGTCTTATTTTAGCCAATTTGAAAAGAACTAATTCAAATTCCTCAGAAAGAAGGGGGTGATCTGAGGATAGTGAGTTCTTATCTAGCTACAAATCACTTTTAAAGTAAATTTTAGATGCTTTTCTTCACATATCAGTATTAAAAATGTAGAAAAATGAGACAAAAATTATTTAAATTTGTGAAAAATATTTTTCAAAAAACAAACAAACAAACCTGCGTTACCAGCAGCCTTCACATTAGTTTTTTTCAACTTTAATACCAAATCATAAAGTGCTTAAAAACCCATAGGTCAGCCCTGGCCAGGTGGCTCAGTTAGTTGGTTGGAGCATCTTCTTTACACCAGAAAGTTTGCAGGCTTGATTCCCGGTCAGGACACATACCTAGGTTGTGAGTTCAGTCCCTGGTTGGGGCATGTGCAGGAGGCAACCAATTAATATTTCTCTCTCATATGGATGTTTTTCTCTCTCTCCCTTCCTTTCTTTCTAAAAAAATCAATAAGCATATCCTCAGGTAAGGATTAAAAAATTCCATAGGTCACTGTCTTGCCTGTGGTGGTAGGTACACAAACCTACATATGTGATAAAACTATATAGAACTTAATACACGCATATGTACACAATGCACACAAATGACTGCATGTCAATCTGGGAAAATAAGTGAATTGCATTAATATCAATATGGCTATGTTGTGATATTACAGATTTTTAAAATGTCACCAATGGAGGATACTGGACAAAGTGCCCATGGGCTCTCTCTGGTTATTTCTTAAATTCCATGTTAATCTAGAACTATCCCAATAAAAACTTCAATAACAAAAACCCATAGGGAAATTTTCACAATAAAATTTTAGATGTTTCTTTTGAATAAGATTATTAAAACTATTGGGGTCTACTTTTCTATGCAAGTAGATATTTTGAACTATAAGTGGTTGAAAATCATTTATCATGCAGTTGAAAATAATTTTTTATTTTTTTAAAGATTTTATTTATTTATTTTAGCCAGAGGGGACAGTAGGGAGAAAGAGAGGGAGAGAAACGTCAGTGTGTGGTTGCCATTTGTGTACCCACTACTGGGGACCTGATCTGGCCTGCAACCCAGGCATGCGCCCTAACTTGGAATAGAACGGCGGCGACCCTTTGGTTCTCAGGCTGGCATTCAATCCACTGAGCCACACCAGCCAGGGCCTGAAAATAATTTTTTAAAATGCTGTTACTTGCTATATAGAATGTGGCAACCAAAATAATTTTCTAATACAATATAAAACAACGGTTTCTCATTCCAGTTAAAAGTTTCTGGCAAGAACAGACTCATAGATAGCAAGCTGAGAGCTGTGGGGGATGGGGTGGGGTTGGGGTGAGGGGCTTGATGGGGGTGGAGGAATTAAGCAAAAAAGAAAAAAAGTCATGGACATGGACAACAGTGTGGTGACTACCTGGGTGGTAGTGGGGAGGAGGGTAGGTGGAGGAGAGTGTGGGGGAGATAAATGGTGATGGACAAAGACTTGACTTGGGGGGATGAGAAGATGTGTTGTAGAACTGTGCACCTGAAACCTGTATAATTTTGTTAACCAGTGTCACCCAATAAATTCAATAAAAAGGAAAAAAAGTTTCAAGTAGTATCATATCTTTATAGGACTGCAGAAACAGTAAATTAAATGTTGCTTTAAAAGGCAACTGTAATCTCTGAATCTAAATAGCTTGCCATGGAAACTTCAGAATAGGTTATTTACTTATACATTCCTCTCAAATGCAAAACCACTGTGATGTCCAAGAATAGCTTAAACTTTTTTGGAACTTAAAATTTATTAACAATAATTTTTTAATTTCTTACAAGAATGAATTTGCTAAGAGTAATTTGGCTACTTACCATTTATTTCGAACTACTTTTGTGGTGCCATCATCAATGTTCAGTGTGGAAATGTAGGCATAGAGAATGCCATAGAAAGGGTCAGCTTTTCCTTCACTCTTCGAAGCTTTTACCTTTAATTGTCCAACCGTATAGACATCAACTATTGTATTTACTAAAAATAAGAAGAAGTTATTAGAGCTCTCTCTGTACATATTCTAAGAAGTCCAAAGAATTATATCCAAATAGAAAAGCTACAATATTCAAATAAGAACATGCAGAAGTTTCAGTTAAGTAACAAAAAAATGTTATATTTGCTATATTAAAACTGATTATATAAATGGACATAAAAGCAAAAATTAATGAAAAATAGGAAAGAATGAGAAATTAGTCTTCATTAAAATGAAGAATTTGTGATCAGAAGATGCCATTAGAAGAGTGAAAAGGCAAGCTACAGAGTGGGAGACACTAGCACTCTATGAAGAGAGAAAGGGTTCATATCCAGTATATCTAAAGAATTCTTAAAAATCAATGAGTGGGCCTTGGGCTTGTGGTGCATGTTCCCTGAGAGGCATGATGTAGAAGCTGGTGGTGCCATTGTACCTCCAGACCCGGGGGCCGGGATTACCTCCAAGATGGTGGCCTAGGTAAATGTGGCTCACCTCCTCCCACAACCATATCAAAATTACAACTAAACTATAGAACAACTATCACTCAGAACCAGCAGAAATCAAGTTGAATGGAGGTCCTGCAACCACAGAATTAAAAAAAACACATCCATCCAGACTGGCAAGAGGGCGGAGATGTGGAGATGAAAAATGGGCTGGCCCCACACCCATGTGTGGCAGATAAAAAGCAGGAGGGATATCTTGGGAACAAGGGATCCCAGCCCCACATCAGGCCCCCCGGCCCAGGGTTCCAGTGCTGGGAAAATAAGTCCCCATGGCTTCTGGCTGTAAAAACCAGTGGAGATGGAGTCAGTGGAAGAAACTGCTGGATTCCCAGGCAGTTCCTCTTAAAGGGCCCACACACAGACTTACTCAGACTCACTCCTGCTGAGCTCCAGCGCCAGGGCAGCAGCTTGAAAGTCACCACTGGCATATGGTAGGGAACTGAAGTGTCTGGCTTCAGGGTGAGAGCAGGGGGACAGCTTTCTCCCAGACAGAACTGCTGGCAGAGGCCATTGCTCCTCTTCTGAGCCCTCCCCTCACAGAGCCACAAAGTGCTGAGGATACCTTATCAGAGACTCCATCAACCTGGCTCACACTGTTTGCCCCACCCTGATGATTCCCTGCCTCCGTCCCACCCAATTTACAGGCCCACCCAAGCAGTTAACAGTGGCTTTTCCATATAAATGACTTATCTGGGCACATGCTTCTGATCTTCCTAAATCCTCTCAAACAAGCAGCAGCTGGCCTCAGCAAGCCCCAGTACCTTGTTAGTTGGCCCAGGCCCAGCACTAGCAACAGCTGGCCTTGGTTCATAGCCTGGCCTATCCAGGGCACCTCCAGGCCTAGCACAAGAAGCAGCCAGCTACCAGTCACTTTATAGCTTATACCAAGTGGCCCCAGACAGAACACAAGTGGGCACCAGAGCCCAGAAGAAGTAAGCCCTGCTCTGTGGAGTGGGCCCCTGCATAGCCGATCCTCCACAGACAGCAGAGGTGGTGGTCAGTGGTCATAGCCAGTCCTTGCAGTTGACTGGCCTGGGTAAATCCCTCCCATTGACCTGCAACAGCAACCAAGGATCAACTACAAGAGGAGGGTGTACTCTGTCCACGTGGAGGGTGTACCTTGAATACCCAGCTTGGGTGATAGGGGAGGCCGTGCCACTGGACCCCATAGGGCACCTACTATATTGGGCACAGAGTCAAAGCAGCTTTACCTAATACATAGAAACAAACACAGGGAGGCGGCCAAAATGAAGAGACAAAGAAACATGGCCTAAATGAAAGAATAGATTAAAACACCAGAAAAAGAACTAAACAAAATGGAGATAAGCAATCTATTAAATACAGAGTTCAAAACACTAGTCACAAGGATGCTCAAGGAGCTTAGTGAGGGCCTCAAAAGCATAGAAAAGATCTAGTCAGAAATGAAGGATACACTAATTGAAATAAAGAACAATTTACAGGGAATCAATAGCAGAGTGGATGAAGCTGAGAATTAAATCAATGTTTTGGAAGCAACATTGATTTGGAAGGAAGCATTTGATAAGGAAGCAAAAAACAACCACACAGAACAGCAAGAAGAAAAAAGAATTAAAAAAAAAAAAAACGTAAACAAAAAAATAAAACCAAGGATAGTATAAGGAGCCTCTAGAACTTCAAGTGTATCAACATTTGCACCATAGGGGTGCCAGAAGGAGAAGAGAAAGAGCAAGAAATTGGAAATATATTTGAAAAAATAATGAAAGAAAACTTCCCTAAATTTGGTGAAGGAAATTGACATACAAGTCCCGGAAGCACCAAGAGTCCCAAACAAGATGGATGCAAAGAGGCCCACACCCAGACACATCAGAATCAAAATGCCAAAGGTTAAAGGTAAAGAGAGACTTTTAAAAGCAACAAGAGAAAAGAAGTTAGTTAGTCTTATGAGGACAGTCTTCCCATGAGACTGTCAGCTGATTTCTCAAAAGAAACTTTGCAGGCTAGAAGGGATTGGCAAGGAATATTCAAAGTGATGAAAAGCAAGGACCTACAATCTAGATTACTCTATCCAGCAAACCTATCATTTAGAAGGGCGGACAAAGAGTTTCCCAGACAAGTAAAAGCTAAAGGAGTTCATCATCAAACCATTATTATATGAAATGTTAGAGATTTATTTAAGAAAAAGAAGATCAAAACTATGAACAACAAAATGGCAATAAATACATATCTATCAACAATTGAATCTAAAAACCAAACTGAGCAAATAAGCAGAACAGAAACATATTCATAGATACAGAGAACAGGTTGATGGCAGCCAGAAGGGAGGAGGGATTGGGGGAAAAGGTGCAAAGGTAAAGGTATTAAAAAGCACGCATTGGTAGTTACAGAATAGTCATGGTGATGTAAAGTACAGTGTAGGAAATGGAGAAGCCAAAGAACTTATATGCATGACCCATGGACGTGAACAAAGGCTTGGGAACTGCCTGAGGGCGTGGGGGATGCTGGGTGGAGGGAGGCCAAGGGGGAAAAAATTGGGACCATTGTAAGAGCATAATCAATAAAATATAATTTAAAAAACAAAAATGTCAATGAGAAAAATACAGTCAATTTGATTTTTTAGCTCTCCTCGGATTGGCAAAAGGTAATAGAAATGCTCCAAAAGTTTTAAACTACTTTGAAAAGTGGAAATATAGCAGGTACAGAATAAGACTACAGTATCTATCACTATGTAAAACAAAACGTCACAGGCCCCAATTTTGGCCTTTTAAAAATTCAAATAATATTTAAAGGTCACTTACAATTTATGGATTCTTTCAAGTAACTGTTAACTTCATCATCCAGAAGACCGGTTTCTTTATTTTCTCTTATAAAATTCAATAAGATGTTAGCTTCTGGTGTGTCTTAAATTGAAAATATATAATAATTAAAAATCAAACTGATTGCTTTTTAAATAACTGTGAATGATCTGAAATTATTTTTAATGGTAAAAAAGTGAAGACATAAAAGAACGCAATCAAATAGAATATTAGGCAGACATTAACAATGTGAAGTAGCTTCTATTGACTTGGAGACGCACACAGCTATTGTTAGTATAATGAGCAGCCTACACAACTGCAGAACAATTGCCTTTTCATTAAAAAATACATATATATATATATACGCAAAATTATCTCAAAGAATATATATTAAAGAAATGATTCTCTGTCATAAGACGGTAGATTATAGGTGATCTTTGTTTTTCTTTTTATGATTTTGTTATTTTCTGAATTTCATGTTATTTCTTTTCTAATCAGAAAAAAATAATTTTTTAAAAAAGATTATTTGAAAGTTTGCCCCTCAACTTGGGATGTGAGTGCCTCAGGAATAGTCAGATGGGGAGCCAGAAGGCAAGAATGTGATTTTACAAAAGGGCTCTCATGTGACTGTGACACGCCAACCTCTGCTCCGATACCTGATTCTTTCAGTCTCCCTCGTCCACCAACATCCTACCAATCATCCTGACGATGCTTGGACCTTGACCTACTAGGCAGTCAGGTGTTTCTTCTTCCGTGCTCCTGTAACACCACAAGTCTTACCGCTGTTCTTTCTCAGAACTAGACTGAAATTCTTTGTGAGCAGTTTTTCCTTTTCATCTCTGTATTTCCAGTATCCAATGCATATAGTGACTATCTTTCCACTCATCTGACTACCCATCACTCATGTCCTGCCTTATTCCAGAAAAGATTTATCTTAGCATTTGGCAAATAAAAGACATTCAATAAATATTTATAAATTAATGAGTAGATGAATGAATGTTTTTAAAACGCTGAGAATTACTACACACCAGATGAAAGCAGATGCTGAAGTGGTGCCACAGAAATCAAACCAGTGAGTTTCCTGGGATGAAAGAGGACGGAAAGAGTGTGGTGCAGGCACTGCCATAAAGACCCCTACTGACAACTGGGTTACCTGGGTCTGTGAGGAGTTCTGCCTTCCTTACCTGATGAGCGCTCTGAGGGCAGAGAAAAAGGAAGCCTGGATATCCTGGCTAGGATACAGGCTTAAGCCATTAGAAGTTTTATTTTCTACATGGGAAGTGTATAAAATTAGAAGTAAGACTGATTTGAACAAGCACATTGAAATTCATGCACCCTTATAAGCACTCTCCTTTAAATTGTCTCCTTGAGAAACAGGTATTTATTCTAATGTTGGCACTGCTCAAAACACTTTGGCATTTTAATGTTTTTAGAGCCAAATGTAAAACATCCATTAAATGTCTGTCTCATTAACTTAGTCTTGAATTTTTGATACAATTAGTCCTATCAATAACCTTGATAACCTTTTTCAAAAGATAAGTCCAACTGTCTTTTAGATATTTTCCCAGGCTGAATCCACCCTTAAAACATGGAGATTTTCCATCACTGATGTTACCAAAGATAATAATAATAAATTAATTAATTAATGTATTAATAAATGACTAAAATAATAAACCATGGTATGTATACCCCTCAAAAAAAGGGGGAACTAAAGAATAAGACTATGGTTGTATCACCACCAATTTACTACAAAGCAGCCTTTCTACAGTGTAAAAAGCCAGCAACATTTTTTTATCGGCCTGTAAGGTCCTCTTCTTTTTTTTTTTTTTTAAGATTTGATTTATTTTTCTTTTCAGAGAGAGTAAGGAGAGAGGGAGAGAAACATCTATACATGGCTGCCTCTCGCACACCTCTACTGGGGACCAGCCTGCAACACAGGTATGTGCCCTGACTGGGAATTGAACCGGTAACCCTTTGGTTCGCAGTCTGGCACTCAATCCATTGAGCCACACCAACCAGGGCAGCCTGTAAGGCTTTCTTGATCATCACCATTTCGTCTCTGAACTTGAACTTCTCTGCCCCCACTTTATCAGCTCCAGCCACTCTGGTCACCTTGCTGTTCTGCCCATAGGCGGCCACATTCCAACCTCACTGGCTGTTCCCTCTGCCTGGCACTTTTTGCTGTGGTTAAGCCTCTAACTGCCTCAACACATCCTTGCTCAAATTTTGTCCCCTGCCCCAAAGAAGCCTATCGGACTACCCTCTGTAAACAACCACCATACCACAGCACTCTGGACCCTCCTGACTCTGCTCCTCTTTTCCTTCTTAAATATTCCGTAATTCACAGGTGTGTTACGTTTATTGTTTATTATCTGCCTCTACCTGTTAGAATGTGAGCTCTGTGAAAGTGGAGATATTTGAGTCTTGTCCCTGGGCCCCAGAACAGTGCCCAGCACACAGCATGTGCTCAGTAGATGAGAGTTCGGCAAAGAACAAATCACTGAGTCCCATCATCTCCCATGATGCTGCTTTCAAGGAGACAACATTCTACGGTGGGTGTGAAGATCCAGGGTACTGATGTAAAAAACAGAGTCTTGTTTTTTTCCATCACATATAGTAATTCTACTTTTAAAAATTCTGATAATGGTTTGGTCAAAGATATAAAATTGCTTTGTATCCCCTGATGTTTTGTTGCTGACCAGTAGAGTGAGCTTATGTTTAAAATGACATGCTATTATATTTATATCTTCTTGAGACTGTGAAGGATGATTCCATTTTGGGGCATTCCGCACTCTTCTTTAGTGTTGGGCTGACCTCTCTCTGCACCACAAAGCACTTTGAAGATGCTTACACACACCAATCCCCTATCTCTCCAGGTCCTATTCCTCCGATTTCATGCTCAAATAAGCTACAGGTCCTTCCAACAACCGCTCCAGTGGGCCTGCTGAACATTTAATTACAGTTATGAGCTGATAATACTACATATATGTTCTCAATGCTCTAGCACTATATTATTTAAATGTAGTAAAACTGAATTTATTTTAAATAGTCAATAATTTAGGTTTTCTAAGCTACAGCACTGACCTTTCAAAGTCCATCACAAGGGATGATGCTTTAAAAATGAGTCTGGCTCTGACTGGAGTGGCTCAGTTTGTTGAGCATCATCCTGCAGGGCGAAGGGTCACTGGTTTGATTCCTGGTCAGGGCGTATGCCCGGGTTGTGGGTTCAGTCCCTGGTCGGGGCGTGTACGAGAAGCAATTGATCTATGTTTCTCTCTCACATTAATGTTTCTCTCCTTCTCCTTCTCCCTCCCTTCCCCTCTTTCTAAAAATAAATAAAATCTTTGAAATATAAAATAAAATAATATAAAAATGAGTCTGGTTTTTCATATTTCTTTAGTAAAGATATTAAAGACATAGCTTATGGTACATTTTTAAAAGTCATTTATTTTTATTTGTTTATTTATTTTTAGAAGGGGGGGAGGGAGGGAGAGAGGGAGAGAAACATTGATGCGCAAGAGACACATGGGAATCGAACCAGTGACCTTTCAGTTCGCAGGCCAGCACTCAGTCCACTGAGCCACGCCAGCCAGGGCAATAATCATTCATTTTTAATTTAAATGAAATCCAAGCTTTGTTTTCATTCTTTTATTTATTTATTTATTTTATATATATTTATTGATTATGCTATTACAGTTGTCCCATTTCCCCCCCCACTCCAATCCATCCTGCCCACCCCCTCCCTCCCACATTCCCCCCTATAGTTCATGTCCAGAGGTCACACTTATAAGTTCTTTGGCTTCCACATTTCCTACACTATTCTTACCCTCCCCCTGTCTATTTTCCACCTATCATCTATGCTACTTATTCTCTGTACCTTTCCCCCCCTCTCCCTCTCCCACTCCCCTATTGACACCCCTCCATGTGATCTCCATCTCTATGGTTCTGTTCCTGTTCTAGTTGTTTGCCTAGGTTGCTCTCGTTTTTGTTTTAGGTGTGGTCGTTAATAACTGTGAGTTTGCTGTCATTTTTACTGTTCCTATTTTTGATCTTCTTTTTCTTAGGTAACTCCCTTTAACATTTCATATAATAAGGGCTTGGTGATGATGAGCTTCTTTAACTTGACCTTATCTGAGAAGCACTTTATCTTCCCTTCCATTCTAAATGATAGCTTTGCTGGATACAGTAATCTTGGATGTAGGTCCTTGCGTTTAATCTTGGGTAATGTAATTATGATGTGCCTTGGTGTGTTCCTCCTTGGCTCCAGCTTCTTTGGGACTCTCTGAGCTTCCTGGACTTCCTGGAAGTCTATTTCCTTTGCCATATTAGGGAAGTTCTCCTTCATTATTTGTTCAAATAAGTTTTCAATTTTTTGTTCTTCCTCTTCTCCTTCTGGCACCCCTATAATTCAGATGTTGGAACGTTTCGAGATGTCCTGGAGGTTCCTGTTTTCATTCTTAAACACACAAATATTGGAATATCTAACACAGTCATTTACAAAAGGATAAAAAAATTCAGATAACCTTTACCTGGATTAGTTGTAATAATGGTTTTTGAGATCACAGTTGCTGTCATGCAGTTCCGAAATTTGTCAAAACTTATTCTTACATCTGAGGCAAATATTACTGTTTGGGGGAAAAAGGCATTTTAAATTACTATATCGGGGAATAAAAAATGACAAATATTGAACACATTCATTGAAGGATGATACCTGTTTCTCGCGGCATCCAGCTCTGTGCAAGTAGAATGGATTCATTATCCCAACTGCACATTTTTTAAAAAGAAGTGATAAAAATGAAATACATTAGAAAAAAACTGGTAGTAGACATTATTTACCAGAAAGAAAAGAATGTCTTAAGGGCTGGGGTTAATTATCCCCCATGTGATCAAGGGCACAAGTTAAAAATATTGGTTTTTCCTGCATTCTGCAGGGCTACACTGCTTCACAGGGCATTTAACATTTACATGAGCAAAGGTTCCTCCAATACCATTAATCTCTGACAACTTCTGCCCCATCAGTTCTTTCTTTTCCCACCACTCAGATCACTTGAAGCTACTTGCAACTGAGTGACTACAGGTCTAAAGACTAAAGTCACTCTTTCAGACTATTAAGTAAGGGCCCCCACAATGGATACATTGCTCAGAGAACTTGATGGATTGAAGGCTCATTTCAAATTAAGTGCCTTCTTTGGTATCCAGATAACTGGAGTCTAAACAACACCATGTAGTACCCTGCAGCACTTCAGAATGTAGCCCTGCCCCACATCCGACACACCAGGAGACCCAAAGAGCCCAGCCTGTGATAACACTTGCTTTTCTATCACCTTTCCATGGCCTGGCTCCAGGGTACTACACAAGGAATCATGGAAAGTCTCGCATGTTCATTATCGATGGGACCTAATAAATCATATTATTAACAAAAGAGAATACAATAATACAGAAGTTACAGTGAGTCCACCTAAGCCACAGGTGGCGAACACAAGGCCCTCCACCTTCTTTTATTCTGCCCGGCACCTTGTTTCTACCAGGCGGCAGCGCCCAGCTCCTTGCCTCTAGTTAAGGAGCAGCTACATTTAGACAGTCCTAAAATTACATTCAGCCCTTTGAAGGCAACTGCGAGGCTGATGTAGCTCCCAGTGAAAATGAGTTTGACACCCCTGCCCTAAGCAATCCCATGTCATCTAAAGATCTCATTTTAAGGCAATCTTTTTTTTTTTAAGATTTTATTTATTTATTTTTAGACAGAGGGGAAGGGAGGAAGAGAGGGAGAGAAACATCAACGTGTGGTTGCCTCTCTCACACCTCCTACAAGGGACCTGGCCTGCAACACAGGCATGTGCCCTGACTAGGAACTGAACTGGTGACCCTTTGGTTCCCAGGCCAGCACTCGATCCACTGAGCCACACTGGCCAAGGCTCATTTTAAGACAATCTTATAGCATAGACTGTAACAATTTAAAATACAAGAGAGCAAGTTTTTTTTAAAAATATCATTTCCCTCCAATCATTACTCCTCTCCTGATATTAAATCCATCATCTTTCTGATAAAATAAAAATGTTCTGTCGTGGTGATGACAACAGGGATTTCACAGTTTGGGTCAGACATGGGAGGTTACCATATCATTGAAAAAGAAGACTCCATCTCATCATAGAGTTTAACTTCACACCTCTGGCCTTTTCTTCGGTCTGAAGTTGTAAAGTATTTTGGCTCTCCAACCTTAGAAATTGAAGGAAATTGTTATTCTTCACCTACAGTTGCAGATGTATCTAAACATTTGTTGACAGAAATACTCAGACATTTACTCTTTAAACACCAAATGAGAAATATCAAAATAACAAGCATCACTAATATATATTTGATGATTCAAAAGCATCTTCTATCTTAAACTAGGTATATTTAGCTGATGTTATTTACACAGTGTGATTGAAAAGAAGTACAAAAACATATATTTTAAGACTGTGGGGTCTTTTCAACATATCAGAACAATGTTCCATGACAAGCCCATGGGTGGTATCTGTGTGGACTCATTGAGGTTGAAAGTATATTTTCAACAACTGTATATCCCCATGGCTTAGTACAGAGCCGGACACGGAGTTCACGGGACTGGATGAACTCAGTCTCTCTGAGCCTCAGTGTCCTTATCTTTCTAGTGCAAGTACGAATATCAATACCTCTTTTGTCCCTTCCTAAGAATAAGGTGAGGACCAAATGAGAGATGTATGGGAAAATGCTTTGACATGGCCTGATTCAATCCACACTGTGGGGTAAGAAGACCATAGCAATGAAGGTGAACTCAGGGGTCCTTCTGTGCCCCCAGGGGTTCTCGCATGGAATAGCAGGCACCTCTGACAGCTACACAGCAACTGCTCAAGCATAGACAATCGGCTGGCTGCCCCCTATGACACTGTCACCACTGTATCTATTGGCAGGGCTGAGCTCCATGGGAAGTTGCTGAAGAAAGACTCACAGCTACCAGCAGAAGAGTAGTATCTAGAAAGAGAGTTGGAGGAAAGGACAGCCAGAGTATGAGAGTGGTCTGCCATTTCACAGTATATAAGACAATTATACAAAAAGGAGTTTTTGAGTAGAGACCTAAGCAGAGGTAAGAAGGAGAGAGCAGGTTACCTAAAGATGTGAAGAAAGGAAATGTAAGAGGGATGGAAGCAAAATGGGAGAAGGAAGGCAGTGAGAAAAAGAAGTAATGTAATCCCATGGAAGAAGGTACTGGACCCATGGGGTGGAGGTGGCAGGGGTGGGGGAGGTATGGAAACAGCTGGTGCAGGTTTTTGCTTGCATTCACACTGAGAGCTAGAAAGTTTTTACTACACTGTAATATGACATCATTTAGGATTGCAGGGAAATTAAGAGATCATATCCTGCCTTTAAGTAAGAAAAACTAAATTGCCGAGAAAATGATTTCTCCTATTTTTCATGGTTGTCATGTAGGGTGTTTGTGTCTCCATCCTCAGTTACACTGAGTCCCCCCTGTATGGCTGTATGGCTGTATCAACTAGATTGATGAGCAAAGCAGACATGCATCTGCCACCAAGGGCCTGTCATCAGGTAGAGCTGACACACTTACTGGTCAGTCATTTAATACAGAAAAGCAATTTCATTTTTTTTTGTCTTTTGACTACCACCATTTCATACATTGAGGAACTGGTCTTGCCCCTTTAATTTTCTTTGTGTACTTTATTTTGTGAAACTTTAATTTTGAGGTCCACATCTTAGTACCTACCGAGTGGCTCTAGTCTGTCCAATGGAGTTCAAAACTTGGGGCAATAATTAAGTAAGAGGGAGATGCTGCTGCAACAAATGGCGAAACGCCCCCAGAGCTGCATGGAGTGTCATCCTTCCCTAGTTTTCACCACAGGAGGCTGTGCAGAAGGTCGTCGGGCCCCTTCTACAGTACAGTGGGTATCCTCACTCCCTCCCCCAGCTCAGGACCACTCTGAGAACAGGCACAGAATCGACTCCTTGATTTACACAGCTTATACCCCTTTAAGTAACTTCATGGAAATATTCAAGTCAATGAATTTACCCTTTCTACTTTCATCTTTGTTTTTTTCCTTTTTCCTTTTTTTCCTAAAGATTTTATTTACTTATTTTTAGAGAGAGGAGAGGGAGGGAGAATGAGAGGGAAAGAAACATCAGTGTGTGGTTGCCTTCCACACTCCCCCACTGGGGACCAGGCCTACAACCCAGGCATGTGCCCTGACTGGGAATCAAACCTGCAACCCTTTGGTTTGCAGGCTGGCACTCAATCCATTGAGCCACACCAGCCAGGGCTCCATTTGCATCTTTGTTTAACCAAAGTATGAAAAGCTCTCATATAGTCAGTGGATCATTTATGAATGTGTGTTGATTTTAACATTTGAATACAATTTTATTTTGCTACTCATTTACAAATAAAATGCTTTCCCATTAATGAGAAGGGATACCATTTTCTTAATTCAACTGACTACGGATCAAGATACAAAGGAATATTTACTCCAGCTGGTTACTGCTTTCCAAACACAAATTAAGTGATAGAACTTCACCACCAAACTGAACTTTGCTTTGCTGAGGTTTTGACTTACCGACCTCACGGCTGCAAGCACATTAATAATTCTCCCATCAAGACTGTGTCCATTTGCAACAATATCACCCAATGAATAATAATCCCGAGACTCTTTAACAGGTAAGTGTATCAAAGAAAGTAACTTGGTGTCCACTTCGTAACTGGAACAAACTTTTACTGTTGAGTGATCTTCACTGAGCAATAGTTTACAGTCACTAAATTGCAAAAACACACACAAAAAGTTAATATCAAATGACTTTTCAATAGAAAAATACTTCTAGGTTCACAGTTAAACTATTTTTATTGTAATTTAGATGATTTAAGAAAATTTTTTAAGAAAAATTTTTAAATTTACTCTTAGAAACATTGAAAAATAGAGTAAAATATTTTTTGTCTAAAATACATTTTCATTAAGAAAATGCTTTGAGGCCCAATTTGTGCCTGAGGGCTAAGCATACTAGTTGTGTAACCTTACTCAAGACTCCGAGCTTTGGTTCCCTTCCCTGTGAAATAAAGGAGTAAAAGGACTCTAGACCACGTTTGTTATCTCTATAAAGGTGCAGCTTGATATGGGGATCTCTATAACGCTGACCACCCTGCGAACAGGCTTGAAATCAGGGACTGTGCTCACTTACTCCTGCGATGCTGTGTAGGAATAGATGCACAATATTAACCACTGAACTTGAATTGAGGCACTGTTCCCCCTCCAGCCAATCAACTCCCAAGTCCCCTTCATGGGATTGCTTTCAAGTCCTCTAATGCAGGCCCTCCTCTGCCTCCTCCTCCTACTACTACTTTAGGTATTTATATCACTTCTCACCCCAAATATTGCCCTGTCTCCTCCTACAGTATCCTCCTAAGGTAACCAAAGTGATCTTCCTAACCCCCCAATATGAGTATATTATTTTCCAACTCAAAGACCTTAGAGGCTAGCCATCACCAAAGAATGAAGTTGGTACAATGGGCAAAACCCTCTCTGGAATGTTTCCACTTCTCTCTTAAGCTTTTCCTCCTGCTGCTCCCCTGCCCTGGCCCTACATCAGCCATATCAGACTACTAGCTATGAAATTGACATTTTTAGACAAAAAGAAATAGTCAAACATCATCAGCTTAATGTGGTTCAACCTACTATTTACTGTTCTGGAAAAGGCCAGGAGGTTTCATGTTTGTCCCCCTTTCAAGAATGCCCTTCCCTCTACTCATTCGTCCAGTCATTCATTCATTCCATAAATATATACTGAGAGCCTATTCTATTGAATAACTCAGTTCTAGGAATTGGGGACACAGTGTTGAAGAAGACAGATAAGACCTTGCATCTCACGGAGTTCACACGTGTGAGGAGACAAGACAATTAATAGAATAATCTCAGATAGTAATTGGGGTTGCGATGATAAGAAACAGCACATGGCGAAGTCCTAGTAATTAAGTGTAAGGTCTACTACAGACTTAGTAGATGGGAAAGGTTTAAAGAGGCCACATTCAAGCTGACACTTCAAGGAGGAGAAGGAGCAAATGAGTCAGGCTGAGACTGGCATGCAGCTTCCCCACCTCCACCCCCCATGTACCCTTACAGGCTGCTCCTGAGAGCTCCCTTCAACAAATCATTTGCACAAAAATCCTCCTCCAGGCTCTGCTTCCAGAGAACCTGAACTAAGGTGGTAAGGCATATAAGTAGGGTTACAGCTTGATATGAAAATATACATATGTGAATTTCAAGATTCATCTTTTCTTCTCATTGTTCAGTTTTAATGTGACTACAGTCAAATTTTTATAAATTTAAGAATGACAATCAAAGGACTAAAAACAAAGCCATATTTCATATGATCCTAAATCAAAATAAATTATCTCATAATAAAAAAATGTGAGGAAGAATTAAAGTCCTAATTTTCAAATTGAAGTATATATCTTTTGTAAGTTCTTTGCTAATTTGACACACAAAAGCTTATTATTAATGATCATTTTAGCACAAAGCTTGTTGATCTCTGTGCTAGATATTTACCTAGGAGTTGCAGGGCTGAATTTTTCTTCTCTTTCTAATTCCTTTCTTTGGATCAGGGGATTTTCAATTGTCACTAAAACAGAGGGAAAAGTGTGATGCTATTACAAAAAAGTAATAGGATAAATAAATGTTATTTCTAATTCTGCACTGGCGTCATATATCCCTCCCACTCATTTTCTTGTGTCACTATGTGAAACAGAATCCTGGAGTATGACCATCAACTTGATCCCTGATGACATTTTTGTTTTTTGCTTTGTGTTAAAATCCCAACATATGACCCACCTTAACACTATTTTATTGATTAGTTACCCTGAATATTTCATTTGAGTACAAGATGCCCATCTATATTTGATTTGATTACATGCCCTTTTATAAACACTTAATTGATCTTCACCCAATTCGCAGCTGCCCTCGGAAGTAATAGTAGTGGGGCAGAAAGTAATGCAAAATCTGGGTCCTGACTGGAGTTCCGGAACTTAATAAGCTTATGAGTTAACATTTCAGGGTTTCCATTTCCTTATGGCCTATGTTAGACCTTTTTGTGCTCTATTTTGCTAATTATTCACACAATCATTCCCTTTTTACAAAAGAAAAATTGAAGCTCACAGAGGTTAAACAACTTTCTTGAGATTTTATAGCTAGAAAGTTGTAGAGATAGAACTGTTCTGATTTAAAATTCTGTAATCTTTTTACTCTACCACACTAATGTCCTATTTAGATCTATAATCATCAACTTTATGCTTTTAAAGTCCCTTATCCTATTCATCCTCACAACCACCATCAACATATAACGTATTTTAATACCGAAATATACCTTTAGCTCTATACAACTAATGTTCTGCATTTATCCGAGGAATGTTTCTAACTGTACTGGGCCCTGTGAAGTCTGCAAAGTTTTCTGCCTTCAAGTCCATATGTTCAATTACTTTATTATTCAGTTGGAGAGATACTAATATAACTGTGAAAATTACTAATACAAGGCAATAAATGATTCGGTGCTAAATAACTGGTATGGGTAATAGCTTGCTTCATACTGAGGTACTGGAGAAGAGTAGTTTAATGACCAGTATTACTCTTTACCTTCTTTTTTCTACCACGCTAGGAAGCTGGTATATGTGCTTCCTGTTCCTGGCATGAGGCTAGATATGTCATCTATTGAGTGACTAAGTTCTATACTTTTTAAAAATAAATGTCCTTATATTCTTATTAATTTATTTTTAGAGGGGAAAGGAGAGAGAAAAAAAGGGAGAGGAACATCGATGCCCCATTGGGGACCTGGCCCACAACTCAGGCATGTGCCAACTGGGAATGGAATCTGTGACCTTTCGGTTCACAGGCTGGCACCAACCCACTGAGCCACACCAGCCAGGGCTGAGTCCTGTACTTTATACCAGACACACTCTCTCACTTCACATTCACTAGAGTCTATCGTGAATTAATTTGTAGGGTAGTAATTTGTAGTTGAGGCCAAAGGAGATTAAGAAACTTTCTCAAAGGCCCCTTGTGAAATAAATGTTGGAACTAGGATCTATCTGCTTTCGAAATCCTTGTTCTTTTTGTTACACTGCTCTGTACTTCAGAGGGAGGTTGGGGTGGGGAGAGAATGCAGAAGATTTGGTATTTTAGACCAAAAGTAGAGTTTCTTAAAATCCATTAAAATTCAAATATCAGCTTTTATCAAAATCTACTTAGCAGCCCTATTATGTTACATGATTATAGCAACAACAGAGATTGATATTAACTGAAATACGAAATAAACCAAAGATATAAAGCTACCTAGTAAAAATATGTGACCGTCATGTTGTATGTTTCAAGTACTAATGCTGAATGCCTTGTATTATGCTATTAAATTTTGACTTTTTCCTGATAAGGTTCTTGAGAATTGTGCCTTACAGTAAGTCCCCTCATCCATGGTTTCACTTTCCACAGTTTCAGTCCAAAAATATTAAATGAAAAGTTCCA
Organism: Desmodus rotundus; assembly: GCF_022682495.2. NCBI lineage: Eukaryota > Metazoa > Chordata > Mammalia > Chiroptera > Phyllostomidae > Desmodus > Desmodus rotundus. Next base: position 99,124,754 of record NC_071387.1, read on the forward strand.
GAAATAAATTTATGTAATTATTCTGCTTTATTAGTTATTGTTGATCCCTTACTATGCCTAATTTACAAATTAAATTTTATAGAAAGAAGACACTGTATGTATAAATATGGTCTGGTAGTATCTGCAGTTTCAGGCATCCATCCACTGTGGGTCTTGGAACGTCTCCCCTGTGTATAAGGGGGGACTACTGCATTGCATTTTGACTGCTTCGATGTAGTCACCACAAGCGTACCAAAGGAATACTACTATAATAACAACAGTTGAAGAATCAGTGCCAACTTACCACACTCGCCAACCCGAAAGCTGTCAGAAAGTGATCTGATATAGTCTTTGTTGCCCCATGATGTTGCATTTACAAAATGGGTCGGTGAGTCCCGAATGGTGAAACTGAAAGTGTACCTTTCTGATCCAATATCTAAGGGAAAACCAATGCTTTTATTTTTCAAGTGAAGTGTCTTATTATACTTCTGAACAATATTATTATGATAGTAAAAATATTCAAAAACATGGTATAAAATATTATTTCAGATAAAAGTTCTGTAATAATTTATGCTTGCTTTTATGGATTTCAAAGCTGACAAAGTAGATAACCACCTGATTACTACCTCCTGTGTCCCCTTTCCCCAGTTACCTGTATATTTGGAAGAAAATGGCGTATAGGCTTGAACCATCCAGATATTAGCATAGAGTCTCCATTTCTTTCTTACTGTTACTGTCTAAGCCTAAGTCTAGTTCAGACCTAAATTATTTGAAAACAAATAAGCATGTGCTACTAAATAACACCACTAGAGGTCAGCAAGTACATTTTTTCCCAATAAAATTTCTTTAAGGTTTTGCTACTTAAAAAAGTAACCCAGGTACTTCCAGTCAAGATGGCAGCATAGGTAAACACAGCTGGCCTCCTCACAACACTATGTCAAAATTACAACTAAAATGCAGAACAACCATCACTCAGAGTGGTCAGAAATCCAGTTGAATTGAAGTCGAACAATTATGGAATTAAAGAAACCACATCCATCCAGATTGGCAGGAGGGGTGTAGATGTGGAACAGGCTGCTCCCACATCCACGTGTGGTGGATAAAAATTTGGGAGGGATATCTCATGAGCAAGGAGTCCCAGTCCCACATCAGGACCCCAGCCCAGGGTTCCAGTGCCAGGAAAACAAGCCTCCATAACTTCTGGCTGCAAAAACCAATGTTGGTGGAAGAAACTTTGGAGTGACAAGCAGTTCCTCATAAAGAATCTACACAAGGACTTAATCAGACTCATTCACTTTGAGCTTCAGCACCAGGATAGCAGCTTGAAAGGCACCAGTAGCATATAGGGAGAAACTGAAGTATCTAGCATCAAGGTGAGAGCAAGGGGACAGCTTTCTCCCAGACATAAAGGTGGGCAGAGGCGATTGTCCTTTTTCTAAACCCTCCCACCACAGAGCCACAGTGCCTGCAGGCTGGTGCCAATCTGAGACTCCATTAACCTGGTTAACACTGTTTGCCCCACCTTGGAGATCCGAGAGAATCTGTCCCACCCAACTTATAGGCCTACCCAAGCTGTTTTTTCATATGAATGGCAGGTCTTCTCTCATGTATCACAACTTCCTAAATCCTATAAAACAAGCAACAGCTGGCCTCAGTGAGCCCCCAGCCCCTGTACCTTTTGCTAAGTGGCCCCATGCATGGCACTAACAGCAGCCAGCCTAGATTTACAGCATGGCTTCCTCTGGGAATCTCCAAGCCCAGCATGAGGAGCAGCCATCTCAGGTTGCTTTACAGCTCAGGCAGGGTGCCCTGAGCAAAACACAGGTGGGGGCTGACCTTGGCCTACACCACCTGGGCAACCCCAGAGCCTGTAGACAGTTACAGACCACATTGGAGCACCACCACCCTGCCTCTGGACAGCTGATCCTCCACGGAAGGTGGAGGTTGGTGGTCCATAGTCATAGCCAGTCCATGCAGCTGACTGGCCTGGATATATCCCTCCCATTGATCTGCCAGCAGTAATGAAGGTTCAACTACAAGAGGAGGGTGTACTAAGCCCACACAAAGAGCACACCTCAAGTACCCAGCTTGGGTGATAGGGAAGGCTATGCCACTTGACCCTCTAGGACACCCACTACATTAGGCCACACTACAAGGACATGGAGTCAATGCAGCTCTACCTAATACATAGAAACAAACACAGGGAGGCTGCCAATAGAGGAGACAAAGAAACAGCTCAAATGAAAGAACAGATTAAAACTCTAGAAAAAGAACTAAATAACATGAAGATAAGCAATTTCTCAGATGCAGAGTTCAAAACACTGGTTATAAGATGCTCAAGGAACTTAATGAGGATTTCAACAGCATAAAAAAAGATCCAATCAGAAATGAAGGATACAATAATAAAAATAAAGAGCAATTTACAGGGAATCAATAGCAGAGTAGATGAAGCCAACAATCAAATCAATGATTTGGAACATAAGGAAGCAAAAAACCAAAAAACAAAACACACACACACACCCAAAAAACCAATCAGAACTCTAAGAAGAAAAAAGAGTCCAAAAAAATGAGAACAGTGTAAGCAGCCTTTGGGACAACTTCAAGGGATCCAACATTTGCATCATAGGGGGGCCAGAGGTAGAAGAGAAAATAAGAAATTGGAAATCTATTTGAAAAAATAGAAAGAAAACTTCCCTAATTTGTTGAAGGAAATAGACATGCAAGTCCAGGAAGCACTGAGTCCCCCCAAAAAATAGATGCAAAGAGGCCCACTCCAAGACACATCATAATTAAAATGCCAAAGGTTAAAGATGAAGAGACAATCTTAAAAGAGAAAAGAAGTTAGTTACCTACAGGGGAATTCCCATAAGACTGTCAGCTGATTTCTCAAAAGAAACTTTGCAAACTAGAAGGGATTGGCAAGAAATTTTTAAAGGCAAGATTGCTCTACCCAGTAAAGATATTTAGAATCAAAGGGCAGATAAGGAGCTTCCCAGAAAAGAAAAAAACTAAAGGACTTCATAATCCAAACCACTATTATATGAGATGTTAAAGGGACTTAAGAAAAAAATCAAAACTATGAACAATAAAATGACAATAAATACATATCTATCAACAATTGAGTCTAAAAACCAAACTAAGCAAACAAGAAGAGCAGAGACAGAATCATGGATACAGAGAGCGTTTTGATGGTTGCCAGATGGGAGGGGTGTGGAAGAATGGGTGAAGAGATGAGGGGATTAAGAAGTACAAATAGGCAATTACAGAATAGCCATGGGGATTTAAAATATAGCATAGGAAATGGAGTAGCCAAAGAACCTATGCATGACCCATGGACATGAACAATGGTGTAGGGATTGCCTGATGGAGTGGGGGGTGCTGGGTGGAGGAAAGCAAATGGGGGGACATCGGGACAACTGTAATAGTATAATCAATAAAATACAATTTTAAAAAAGTAACACAGCTTAACATACCTACATAAATTATAGATATCTACCAAACTATAATTAGTGTTTTTAGGGCAGGGACTGGGATGGGAAGAGTTGGGTGTTAAATGAAGGATTTTACTTTTCAACTCTAGACCTTCTGTACTGCTTGAATTTTTAATGAAAATATACTAATTATATTTTATATGTATATGTGTGATTTTTTTTAAAAACCAAGAAGCACATTTTCTCCAAAAAAGGAATGCTGTACATATAATAATAAAAAGTAGTCAAACACTACAGAAGTGGTTCTCTACTCTCACAGTCTGATAGGTGAAAATGTTCTCTCGTTGTAATTTTAGCTAATATTTAATTTTTTTCTAATTCGTGTATTTTTTAATTTTATTCTTGTTTGTTCTATTACAGTTGTCCCAATTTTTTCCCTTTTGCCCTCCTCCATCGCACCCCATCCCCACTCCTACAGTCCATCCCGTCCCACTGTCCATGTCCATAGGTTCATACATGTTCTTTGACTACTCCCTTCCCCTTCTTTCCACCATTCCCCACTGCCCCCTTTCCTCCAGCAGTTGTTAGTCTGTTCCTTGTTTCCATGTCTCTGGTTCTGTTTTGCTCATTAGTTTATTTTGTTCATTAGATTCCTTTTATAAGTAGTATCATATGGTATTTGTCTTTTACCACCTGGCTTATTTCACTTAGCATAATAGTCTCCAGTTCCATCCATGCTGTCGCAAAAGGTAGGAATTCTTTCTTCTTTCTTTCTGCTGCATAATATTCCATTATGTAAATGTACCACGGTTTTTTAATCCATTCATCTACTGATGGGCACATACCCTGTTTCCAGCACTTGGCTATTGTAAATAGTGCTGCTATGAACATCAGGGTGCATAGGTTCTTTTGAATTGGTGTTTCGGGATTCTTAGGGTATATTCCCAGCAGTGGAATTGCTGCATAATAAGGCAAGTAATAAGGCAAGTAATTGCTGCATAATAACTTCCATTTTTAATATTTTGAGGAAATTCCATATTGTTTTCCACAGTGGCTGTACCAGTCTGCATTCCCAGTAGTAAGTTTCCCTTTTCTCCACAAGTGCCAGCACTTGTTTTGTGATTTATTAATGATGGCCATTCTGACAGGTGCGAGATGATATCTCATTGTGGTTTGAATTTGGATCTCTCTTATGGCTAGTGATGTTGAGCATTTTTTCATATGTCTATTGGCCATCTGTATGTCTTCCTTGGAGAAGTGTCTATTCAGATCCTCTGCTCAATTTTTGATTGGATTATTTGTCTTCCTGGTGTTGAGTAGTGTGAGTCCTTTATATATTTTGGACATTAAACCCTTGTCCTATGTATCTTTATTCTCCTATACAGTCAGTTCCCATTCATTTTGATGGTTTCTTTAGCTTTTTAATTTGATGTAGTCCTATTTGTTTATTTTTTCCTTTATTTCCCTTGCCCTAGGAGATATATCGTAAAAATATTGCTACATGGGATATCTGAAATTTTACTGCCTGTTTTCCTCTAGGACTTTTATGGTGTCATGGCCTATATTTAAGTCTTTCATCCATTTTGAGTTTATTCAGGTGCATGGTGGAAGTTGGTGGTCTAGTTTCATTGTTTTTTGCACGTACCATTACAGTTCTCCTGGCATTATTTATTGAAGAGACTATTTTTACTCCATTATATGTTCATGCCCCCTTTGTCAATATTAACTGACCATAGAGACATGGGTTTATATCTGGGCTCTCCATTCTGTTCCATGATCTATGTGTCTCTTCTCGTGCCCGTATCAGCCGGTTTGATTACAGTGGACTTGTAGTATCGTTTGATATCAGGTATTGTGATCCCTCCAACTTTGTTCTTCTTTCTCAAGGTTGCTGTGGCTATTCAGGGTCTTTTTTGGTTAATTCATGTATTTTAAGTTACCCTCCTTTTAGAGTTTATAAGACAGACATACTGACTTCCTCAAATTATTCAAATGGTACTCCTGATCTAATTAATTATAATGAAGTAAAGTGAAGACAAACAAGTTTGGGTGGGAGATGACATCTTTGTTATTTATCTCAAAAAATAACAGAATATTACATGAAACAAAAATAAAAATAAAGGTACCTGTAACTATACCATGAGTCAAATAATACAGTCACAATTACTCAGATGATTCAAGCAAAATTAATGTTTTCTTCTGCCAAAATTATTAGATGGCTAACTAGAGCTCTCAATCCCTCAAGATGTATAAAAGCACTCATACTGTAACCTTTAATAAACACCTTTGACACTTTTAAAGCTAAAAGCAGTGAGTTGCTGGATTTGACATTCTATCTTTGCGTGTTAACTACAATAGTTTGAAGGTGAGTTGATTTTGAAAATTCAATTTTTGTCTTGGATTATGTTTTCATAGTCCCAAAACTCCTGCACTGTTCAAGCAACTCAATAAGAACCACTAAAGCCAAAATTAACTGTATTTTCCACAGAAGAAAGATGAATTTTTTTTACTGAATTGTCTGGTTGTTTGAGTAAATATGTAGATACTGTTGACAGAGCTCTTTCCCTCAACACTACCATGACATATCCCTGCTCGAAAACCTTCCTCCTTTGCTCTTTCTGTCTTATTTGAGTTTTACCTGTGTACCTGCATCTCTTAGGTTGAAAGTGACAGTTAACGTGGAGTTCTTATTACAGGTCATTTCATTCTCACACAACTTCTATTTATCCTGATTTCACAGCTGTACATAGGACAGATTTCAGATCACTCAGTGACTAAGTGAGGACAATTTCATATCACTTAGTGACTGAGTGAGCTCAGTCAATCCTGCTCTAAGTCCATACGCTCATACACTATGATATCTGAAGATGACATGGGACTACATACAGTTGCCCTCTGCTATCTTTATGCAGGGCTTACACAGTAGAAGTACTTAATAAATACACATTAATGAGTTAACAAGTTAAACTAGCTATTTTGGCATTGCACACACAAGCCTTTAAAATTGTTTGAGAAACATCAGATAAAATCAATAAAAATGATTTTCATGTCCTTACACATATAGCCTTAAATTGAGTACTTTACCATACAATAGAGAACACGGCCATTGCTCTTCAGGAGTTAAACAGGCATGAGAAATTTAATCACTTAAATATATTTTTTTGTAGTCACAAGCCACATGTGATGAAAAATGAAGCAAAGAATTAAACACAACTCAGCTTTTTCTGTCTGGAAAGCCTTTGACATCTGTTTTCCCAATAACTATACCGATTATTTTCTGAAAAAACAAAAAGGTTATAGAAGATATATTAAACACAGATGTAGGTGATAAATTTAATTTCATGAACTTGTCCCTTTATATTTTACTGGCTCTAACAAACATTTTTGACAAGGCACCACTTAAATGTATTTATTCCAGAAAAACATCTAAAATAACTGCATAAATCATCAATTCCATGAAGAATAGTACAAAGTAATAGAAACTGCTATTACAAATATAATCATTTAATGCTTTGTATGTTTTTACTTTATTTTCTTTTTTAAAAAGATTTTACTTACTTATTTTTTGAGAGAGAGGAAGGGAAGGAGAAAGAGAGAGAGAAATATCAATGTGTGGTTGCCTCTCACATGCCCCCTACTGGAGATCTGGCCCGAAACCCAGGCATGTGCCCTGACTGAGAATCGAACTGCAACCCTTTGGTTCACAGCCCACACTCAATCCACTGAGCTACACCAGCCCGGGATCTACTTTATTTTCAATCATTAGATAAAGCACAGTAACTGCCCTATTATATCAATCCTCACTGAATTTATTCAAAGCACATGTATAATGCAATTTAATTTGCCATGGTTTTCAAAGCTTTCTTTTATATAGAGTTTTCTAACAATCCACATAAAATTGCTTAGCTTTTAATCCAAACATGCTGGACAGTAATATAAATTAAATTGCAAAGAACTTGTATATTACTTCTAATAAATTTAAGCTCTAAAGTCCTAGATCTTAAACTTTAAAGATATTAACATCTCAGATTTTTAATGTTCTCTTTAGTGCCTACCAAATAAAAATTAAATGTTAAAAAGTGCTTTGAGAAGTAAAAATAATTACCTTTTTCTGAAAGGATAAACCTAAATTTATTAATCTAGCAACCGATTTAACCTTAAAATAATCTATTATATTTAAAATACATTCAAGTTTCTCAGATTGCTATATCCTAGCTGAGCTATTAGCTGGTGTTACTACATTTAGACCAGGGGTGTCAAACTCATTTTCACCTGGGGCCACATCAGCCTCCGCAGCTGTCTTCAAAGGGCCAAAATAGTTTTGGGACTGTATAAATGTAACTGCTCCTTAACTGTTAAGGAATTGAAATTACATTCAGCCCTTTGAAGGCAACTGCGAGGCTGCTGTGGCCCCCAGTGAAAAAGTTTGACATGCCTGAATGAGACTCAGTGTTATTATTTCTTAAATTCCATATGCTCACAGATCTCACTGAATTTTGTTGGGAAACACAACTAATGAAAGTATTGAGTAAAACTTTCTTACTGGAGGCAATCAACAAATAGTTTACTATTCAAGGAAAACTATAACAGCAATAATTATTTTTCACAGTAATAAATCTTTAATCACAAACTATTGTAGTTAAATGTAAATTTATCCTATTTTAAGAAATCTGATTTGCAAATGCCAAATCTAAACAGCTGATTGCTCTGAAGCAGAAAAGGTAAGGGACTGTAACTGCTTTACAATAAGTACTTCACCTTATAAGATGATTCTATCTAGATTTCTTTTAAATAAATAAATATGGGTCTTGTTATATTTGAAATGACTGAATTCCCCCAAAACCCTTCCCCTTAAAATGAATTTTCACATGATCATTTCAGGAGTACACCTGTTCTATACCTTTGCGTCATAAAAGCAGCATATTCACAAGTATTCAAGCCTGTAACCTCAATAATTTGATTAGAGAATAGATACTGAACAAAAACATTTTAACTTTACAATGATAAATTTGAGTGGTTATTAAATATTTAATTAAAATAATACAAATAAACTTTGGATCAGTTTGAACAATCACTAGTCATATCTACAATCTCCTCCTCTGTAGAGAAAAGAAAGACTAATTTTCATTTAGCTGGCATAAATACAAAGACATTCAGGGGTACTTAATATAAAATAATTATACAAATGCCATGAGTACCTACATACTTTTCAGTTATAAAGGCTTGTGTCAAAAGAATCAATGTTGATGTAACATAATATTACCACATAAAATTTCATTATAGAACAACCAAACCACTACATCGTCGAAGCGTACCAGATTTGCCATATTTGGATGCAGATCTGAAAGTGCAGTGAAGTTCTTCGATGCAAAGTTTGCCATTCTTTTAACTGCATTTTAGAAAATACAATTTAGATGCATAAGTTAAATAAATGAAATAAACCATAAAAATTACAAGATTAAAAAAAAATTTTTTACAAAAGCACCGGAGAGTTTACTGATTCTTTAGGAAAGGTTTTATTATAACTGTGAAATATAAGTTAATACAGGTTCCACCTGCAAAAAACATGTTTCAAACATCCTTTAATAGTTTTGAATGATATAGGTTAGTTTCAATTTTAAATTCACTTTCCAAAATGCATATAATTTATAATTTTTGAGCACCCTGCAAATGGAGAGTTTCAGATGAGAGATGATTCAATGGGATATTTGTGGATTTAAATATTGAGGGGGAAAAGCCATCTTTTAAAAATATTGCAAAATTCTGTTGTAAATACCTCAAATCATGCATTTGGTTACACTGTGTGTGGGGATAGGTAGTAACTCTAACCTCACCTCTAGATGGTACGCTCCATAACGTCAGAGGTGGCATCTAACGTACTTTTTAAAAGATTTTATTTATTTATTTTCAGAGAAAGGGGGAGGAAGGGGGAAAGAGGGGGAGAGAAACATCGATGTGTGAGAGAAACATCAATTGGTTGCCTCTCGCATGCCCCCAACTGACCTGGCCTGCAACTCAGGCATGTGCCCTGACAGAGTATCGAACCTGTGGCCCCGTGATTCAGTACTCAATCCACTGAGCCACACCAGTCAGGGCCTGGCATATTTTTTATGTGTGTATTTCAATGCTACCTTGTGCATTAAAAACACTCGATAAATATCAAATGAATGAAATGGTGGCTTGTCCCTCGTTATTATCACTATAAAAGGTTTTAGTGTAGTAACAATTGTCAACTACACCGAACTAGCACATTTACTCAACTTCACTGCCTGATACAACACATGGGCTCTTTAACTGTGCATGCCCTCACTTACGGCTTCACTTTCAGGACATGCCCATACACATGAGTTTCAGGGAGCCTGTGAAGTTAGTCAAATATGATTTTGAATTCCAGTGCCCGTAGTTTGTAGTCAAGTGTTTTGATATTACTGAGCTTTAATATCCTCATCCCTAAAATGTGGATTATATCTACCCTACATGTTTAGTGTGAGAATTTGAAATAATGTACATGAGGTGCCTAGAAGTTCACAGACTCTCAACAGATAAGAACACTGCTTTTCATTCTTACCCAATGTAACAATTTCTGTATTCAAGGCCTTTGGTGCTAGCAAAAACAACTGAAAACTAAGCAGTGTCAAGTTTCCCACTCATTCTTAGGCCTGGTTGGATCTGGCTCACTGTGCAATTTCAGTCTGTGAAATACTTGCAAATCTTGACAGATTCATGCATTCATCCATCTACTCAACGAGCATTTACTGAGAGTCTGTGAAGTTCCAGACACTTGAAATTGGAGAGGATGAACTATTCAGTGACTGGATTATATGTAAATATTACCCACCTACATACTAAATTGAGTTTTCCAAATCTTTACCCCTTAATATTACTTAGTGGATTGGTCACTGACTTATGTGATATCCCATGAACTCTTTGAAGTTCCTCCAATTTCTACTTTATTCAAAATATGTGGTGATACACTCTAGTGTCTGTCTACAGAAAAAAAACAACTTGCTTCTCTAAGTGGACATTTTGAGAAATACAAAGATAACATCAAGTAAAGAACTCACTATGGTAATCCAGAAATTACACCATTTATCAGCAACTACTGTCCCTTCTATTGGGTTAGCCAAAAAATCTGTTTACCTTTTTTCCATAAAAAAGACACATTTTTCATTTTCACCAATAACTTCATTGATTTGAATGGTTTGAGTATGTCGGCTATCTCCCGATATCAGCATCTAAAGGGTAGAGGCCAGGGGTGCTGCTAAACATCTTCCAATGCATAAGACAGCCCCACAGAAAAGAATTATTTTGTCAAAATGTCAATAGTACCAAGAAATTTCACAAACCAGTTTTGACACATTCAATCAGCCACAGCACTTTCTCCATACACTACACAAATCTCGTTTTCCATTTCAGTTGCATTTTTAGCTCTTTTGAAATAACAAAGCACAATATGCTGAAAATGTTGCATATTTTCTTCCATCTTCAATATTAAAATGGCTGCACAAAAATTCACCAATTTTGATACGTTTTTTAAAAATGCACACTGATATGACAGCTGTCACAATACAATGTAACAAAATTGTTTCAAATGAAGTTAAAGACAACCAAGAAGTACTAGAGTGATCGGATGGAAAAAACTAAACCAACTTTTTGGCCAACCCAATACTTTCTAATATACTTTCTAATATATTTTAAATGTCTCCTTTTCTCTATCTCCAATGCCATCTCCTTAGCCCAAAACTCAGTCATTCCTCACCTAGAGTACTGCGATCACCTGGTTTATACCTGTTTTATTCAATCAACACGTGTGGGTTGAGTGTCTGATGTGTATGAGGCCTTGAGTCAGGACAGAATAGGGCTGGGGTTGGTCTGGGATTGATCTTCCACCCAGGAGCCTCAGAGAGGAGCAACGAAAGCAATGAAAACTGAGGGCCAGATGCGGGACCAGATGTGTACAGCCTAAAAGCCACTGATCCAGTTCCTTGACAAGGGTGGAGGGAAAGAGGAGTGTTGTTAGAACTAGTCCAGTTAAAGTAACATGATATCCCATGGTGGTGGCAATGTCACAGGCAATACTTTCTGGAGTGCCTGCTATGAGGCTGGCCCTACATTACAGACACTAGATACACTGTGATGATCTCTGACAGTCCCCACCCCCGGCTCTCCCAAATTCTCCTCCCTGAGCTCTAAGCCCTCCTACTTTTTTAAAAGTATATTTTATGGGTTATGCTATTACAGTTGTACCAATTTTTCCCCTTTGCCCCACTCAACCTGGTACCCTCCTTGCCTCCAGCAATCCCCTCCTTAATTCATGTACATGGGTCGTGCATATAAATTCTTTCGCTTCTCCATTTCCTATACTATTCTTAACATCCCCTTGTCTGTTTCGTACCTACCAATTATGTCTCTTAATCCCTGTACCTTTCCCCCGCTCCCCTTCCCCGCTGATAACCCTCTATGTGATCTCCAGTCTATGATTCTGTTCCTGTTCTAGTTGTTTGCTTAGTTTGTTTTTCTTGTTTTTGTTTTTGCTTTAGATTCAGTTGGTGATACTTGTGAGTTTGTTGTCATTTTACTGTTCATAGTTCTAATCTTCTTTTTCTTAAATAAGTCCCTTTAATATTTCATTTAATAAGGGCTTGGTGATGATGAATTCCTTTAGCTTTACCTTATCTGAGAAGCAGTTTATCTTCCCTTCCATTCTAAATGATAGCTTTGCTGGATAGAGCAATCTTGGTTGTAGGTCCTTGCTTTTCATGACTTTGAATACTTCTTGCCAGTCCCTTCTTGCCTGTAAGGTTTCTTTTGAGAAATCAGCTGATAGTCTTATGGGAACTCCATTGTAGGTAACTGTCTCCTTTTCTCTTGTTGCTTTTAAGATTCTCTCCTTATCTTTAATTTTGGGTAACGTCATTATTATGTGCTTTGGTGTGTGCTTCCTTGGGTCCAACGTATTTGGGACTCTCTGAGCTTCCTGGGTTTACATGTCTATTTCCTTCTCCAGATTGGAAAAGTTTTTCTTCATTATTTTTCCAAATAATACATTTGGAAAAATGTATTTATGGTTTGCATACATTCTAGGATTGTGTGTGTCCTTTAAATGGACTCTCCTAGAGACTGGCAGTTTCTTTTGCCACCCCAACCCCCACTGGTTTTTACAGCCAGAAGTTATGAGGCTTTATTTTCCCAGCTTTGAAACCCTGATCTGTGTGGTCTGGCCTGGGGCTGGGATCACTCATTCCCCAGGGGTCCCTCCTGGTTTTTATCTGCCACACATGAATATGGGACCGCTCATTCTGCTGGCCACCGCCACTCTGTGTCCTCTTTGGCCAGGCTCCCCATCTCTGCCACTCCTACTCATCTGGATGAATAATTCTTCATTAAATCCTTGGTTGTCGGACTTCCATACAGTTTGATTTTCTGGTAGATCTGGTTGTTTTTTGTCTTGAGGTTAGTTGAGCTCCTTCTAATGGTTGTGTGAGGAGACGAAGTGTGTCTCCTTCTTGGACCTATACCTCCATCTTGGCTGGAAGTGAGCCCTCCTTCTACTTTTTGAAAGGTGACCTCCTGTCTCAACCAGAGCCCAGTCTGTCCTGGTCCATTCCTCCCATGATCTTCCAGGTCCCTTATTTTAGGTTTTATGAGGGTGCGGCAGGGCCAGACCTCTTATGCTCTTCCTTGCTGGAGCTCTCCTCCACAGGAGAAAGCTGTATGGCTTAGTTTTTACTCCCGCTGGTGTTCTGCCACAGGATAAGGGGACTCCAAACCCACAGGAGGAAGGGACACTCTTAACTACTGACTCTGAGAAGTCTCTGGCCCACATGTCAGCCAAGGTTGTAGGTCAGACCCTTAGAACAAAGCCCATCAACTTTTCGGTTTTGAGATCATGGTGTCAAATTCTGAGCGGGCCAGAGTTAGTCAGTGTGAGGCCTTGGCCTAGGAAGGAGGAGTTGTGAGCAGAGACATAGACAGGAGACTTAACATAAATGTTGCTGACTTTTTCTTCTAGGGCCAGGAAGGGTTGTATGTGTTTGTGCCTCCTCTGTGTGCTTTTCATTCCTGTCAATGCAACAATTATTCATGGAGGCCTGTGTGCCAAGTACTATGCTGGTGCCCCAGACTCTCCCAACAGAAAATTCCATTACCAGCTACCCTGTCATCATTGACACTCCCTTTCCTTGACTGCCCAGATCCAGAAACAATCCTCACCAAGTCCTGCTAATTTTCCCTCCTAATTATCTCTTGAATCTGACCATCTCCCCCCACCTCCCAAGTCCCTACTACTCCCTGATTCTACTTTTGCTTCCTCCATCTCTTCTCCACAACAGAGAACTCTTTAAAACCTTAGATCGTCTTTCCCTTGCTTAAAACTATTCCCAAATGCACACTGAATTAAATCCAAACTCCTTGCTACTCCTTGTAATGCCCAGCTGATCTGCCCTCTGCCCATCTCTTCCTCATTTACTATCACCTTCCGGTGGAAAACCACTCTCCAGTCACCCTGGCTGCTCTCCTTTCCTCAAATATGACCAGGAGCCTTGGCATAGGCAATTCCCTCTCCCTTGAGCACCCTACTCAACCTCGCCCTTAGATCTTCCCAAGGCAGGCTCCTTGGCATCCTTTGGGTCTCAAAGAGAAGCCTTTCCTACCACCCTACCTCAAGTATTCCCCAGGCTCTATTTCCCCTCTCAGCATTTCTAATTCATAATTGTTGCTTGTGTACTACTGCCTATCTTTTTCCCTTATTGGAAGGTCGGTTCCATGATGACAGAGCTGAGTCTTACCTCGTCTCCTAACTATGTCCTGCAGTGCCTAGTTTGGTGCCTTGTGCATAGTAGCTGCCAGTTATTGTCAATTAGTAGCTGCCAGTTATCGTTGACAAAATTAATGAATGAGTCCTAAAATCAATCTAATTTGTAATTTGAGAATATTGCTATAATTAGCTTTTTAGGTAGAATTTTAGTCAACAGCTAATCTTACATGTATATCAAGTATTTAAATTATGGAAACAAGTACGATTTACATCTTGCTATTCTAGCCAAGCGGAGCTTCTAAAGAGCTCAGTGATGCTGTTCCTGTAACTTCCTATTTTATCCCGTAGTCTGGTGGGGAGTTCAGCTACTGCGCAGAAGTCCTCTTTATAGGGTCATTTCTGAACATGGAAATCTCCCCAAACTCTCATCATGAAACACAAATTTAGTGACAAACTGGTAAAATTGAAAATTCTCTCTCATAGAGGGGAACAATTTTATTCAACTCTCTCTATAAATCCAATTCAAAAAGGTTACTTTTGCTCCTGCTGCTTCAAGAGACAGGAAAAGAAAACTGCGCGACTAGAGCTGCAGCCCGAAACTACAGCCCCTTAAAGCCCCGCAGCGACAGGCGGCACCCGCGCGCTCAGTGTTGGAGGGTGTGGCTTGCTCATTCCCACCCGGTGCCACCCCGGACCAGGCGCGACGGGAGCTGCCGCCGACGCGGGGTTCTCCGGGGGCGGGAGCGGGAGCGTCCGGGGCGGGGAAACTGCTCTGCGGGCCTCACACCGCGGACGCGCGGCCGCACTCACCGGTCAGCCGCCCAGAACGTCCGGCCCGAGAGTCCGCCCTACCGCCAGCGTCCCAGCACCTGGAACGCGTGTGCGACGCGTGTGTTCTGCACCGACGACACAGACGCGAGTGTCGGCGCGTGTCGTTCCACGCGCACCGCCGCGTTCCACGGACGCTGTCCCTCCGCTCGGACCCGGAGGTGAGAGATCGCCGTCCGTCGGCCTCACAGACGCAGCGCCCCACACACCCCAACCCGCCCGCTTCCGACAGTGCGGGGCCACCGGAGAGCCCCCCGCCCGCCACCGCCCCGACGGGGCCGCCACGCCCTCAGGAGCGGCCGGGAGCCCCCTCACCCGCCCTGCGCCGCCCGCCGCCTCAGGCCCTCACCTCAGCGGTCCGCGCCGCCGCTCCCGGCCTCTCGGCACTCCGCCAAGGCTGCGGGCGGCTGGCTAGCCACGCCCGTGGCCTCGCGTGCCAGGCCCGAGGACCGGTCGGCAGCTCCTCCACAGAAGGCTCCACCCGCAGCCCCGCCACTCGACGACCGAGGACCACTCGGCTGGGCCCCCACTGGAACGTTAGCGCTGGCCCCGCCCCTCGCACCCGCCTCCGGCTCCGCCCACATCCAGGCTCAGTGCAGGCCCCGCCCCTCGGACTGGGCCCTGATCCCGCCCCCCCAGCCCTGGCTCCGCCCTCTTCTCACCCACCACGACCCCGTTCCCTCCGGCTGTTCCATGGGCCGCCCGTCCCAGTGGTGAAAAGGAGAGACTGGGAGAGTAGGTGTGCGTAGTTCCCATTTCTTTCCTTCTCGAGCGTGTCCTCCAGACTGGAAGGCTGTATGGGGTGCTGAGAGCCAGTGGCCCAGTAAGATGTTAATGTTATAGGTCCTTTTTGCTGAAACACATCAGGAGGTGTTATACTACAGGAAGTATAGCAGCTGAACACACACACAAATGCGTGCAGGTGAAACCCGGGAAATCTGGACAAGGCGGTGGGCTGTGTCACCTCAGTCACCCAGTTGTGATCTTGCAAAATGTTCCGATGGGGAAAAGTAGGTCAAATGTATCAGGGATCTCTCTGAATTCTTTCTTATACTGCATGTGACTCTGTAATTATCTCAATTAAAAGAAGAAAGTGCACAGGATGAGGACTGCTGATTTGGTTTTAGAAAGGGGCAGGTGCTGTATGTAAACCCTGGTGACTTGCTGGCGGAGTGTCAGGGAAGGCCAGGCTACTAGACCAATAAGACATTTTCCTGATGATACCATTTATATCATTTCAGATATAAATATAGACTGCACATCTAATTAGATGTGCTAACTATTGGACTTAGGTGAACCTGACAATACATTTGCCAGCTCTTCATTTTTAAAAAATTACAGTTGATATACAATATTAAATTACTTTTAGATGTACAACATAGTGATTAGACATTCATATACCTTACAAAGTGATCACCCTGCTAAGTCTAGTACTCATCTGACACTATACATAGTTATTACAATATCATTGACTATATTCCCATGCTCCTGTGACTGTTTACACTCCTGTTTTTGTAACTGGCAATTTGTACATCTTAATACCTCCCCATTCTAACTCACCTCTCAACCCCCTCCCACCTGGCAATCATCAAAATATTCTCTATATCTGAGTTTGTTTCTGTTTTGTTTGTTTATTTTGTTTTTAGATTCCACATATAAGTGAAATCGTATGGTATTTGTCTTTCTCTGTATGACTTAGTTTAGCATAATACCCTCTAGGTTCATCTATGTTGTCACAACTGGCAAGAGCTCTTCATTTTTTTTTAAATCCTCACCTGAGGATATTTTATTGACTTTAGAGAGAGCAGAAGGGAGAGAGAGAAACAACTGGTTGCCTCCCACACATGCCCCAACCTGGGATCAGACCTGCAATCGAGATATGTGTGCCCTGACCAGGAATCAAACTCCCAGCCTTTTGGTGGGTACGGGTTGAAGCTCCAATCAACTGAGCCACCTGGCCAGGGTAGCTCTTCCTGTTTTTAATCATTACTATTTGGACATCTTTTTGATCTAATAACTTATAAACTAATTCCTGTTAATAGAGTATTACTCAGGGGCAAATAAGATCCAATAACTAAATGCATGAAATTTATCGCCAGCTGTCCATCCATTTAAATAATTTAAATAATTATTTAAATTATTGAGCTTCTAATACTACTCAATCACAAAAAAACAAACAATCCAATCAAATAGAAATGGGCAGAGGCTATGAAAATATATTTCTTCAAAGAAGACATAAGATGGCCAACAGACGTGAAAAGATGCTCAACATCGCTATTCATCAAGGAAATGCAAATCAAAACCACAACGAGGTACCACCTCATTCCTGTCAAAATGGCTACTATGAAAAAGTCAACAAAGTGTTGGCAAGGATGTGGAAAAAAAAGAATGCTTTGCACTGTTGGTGGGACTGCAAATCAGCGCAGCCACTGTGGAAAACAGTGTGGGGATTCCTCCAGAAACTAACAATAGAGCTGCCATATGACCCAGCATGTCTGGGTATTTCTCTGAAGAAGACAAAAACACTAATCTAAATGGATAAAGATGTGGTATATATACAATGGAAGATTATTCAGCAATAAAAAAGAACGAAATCTTGCCATTTGTGAAAACATGGATGGACCTAGGGGGTATTATGCGAAGTGAAATAAGTCAGACAGAGAAAGACAAATACCATATGATTTAACTTTTATGTGAAATCTAAAATAAATCCCAGCAAGTGAACAAACAAAACAAAACAAAACCACTCATAGAAATAGACATCAAACTGGTGGTTTCCAGATAGGAGGAGGTGGAGGGGGTGGGGGAAACGGGTGAAGGAATATGGTCAATAGTATTGTGATGTTCGCATGGTGACAGGTGATAACCAGATGTAATGCGTTGATCACATTGTAGGGTATATAAATGAGGAACCACTATAGTGTACTCCCGAAACTCATGCAATATTGTATGCCAACTATATTTAAGTGTTTTAAATAATAAATAAAAATAAATTATTGAGCTTTTCCCTTAAAAAGAAAAGATAACATTGGTACTTATTATATAGCCATATATTACAAAAGAAAAATACATCTGAGGCAAGTTTTATGTTATTATCAAAACATGGTTTTTATTTTTCCTCATTTGTTACTTTTTCATTTCCCAAATAATAATGGAAAGCAAAATAACGTATCTGCATTTCTACCATTTCAAATTTAATAGGGAAAGCTTTAAAATTATTTCCATATCCCCTTCAAGTACTTGTGTTTAAAAACAACCAGCATTTTAAATCAATTTTAAAGACAAAAAATGAAGGTATAAAAATAGTTTACATGCATTTTTCACTGAGCTTCAGTGGGGGGATATAATCTTAAATTTTTGTTTGTATTTTTTCATATTTTAGTAATTCTTGCTGAAAGCCGTCTTAAGATTGAACAAGCACAGTCAGCCTTGCCAGGACGTAACAGGTTTTCCATAAGACATGTTGCTTTGAAACACTGCCCTAAAAGAGTGGGATTGTTGATAGGAACATGGAGGTCGGAACCCCCTTACTGTGTAAAGAATTCTTTTGTTTCATTATTTATAATAATTCTGTGAGCTTGTTTTGTTCTTAACAGTAGAATTGACTTGTCAGCACATGCTGGGTGAATGTGAACGGAAACAAGGACAAGGAATGCCCAGCCTCGATACTTGATGTAGAAGTCAAGGGTGAGTGAACAAAGGTCAGAGCTGAAATAGCTTGTGTGTCTGGCTAAAGAAATACTATGAGGCTATACCTGTCACCTCCCTGGAGCATGCCAGCTGTCAAGCCATCTGGGAAGCATGTCACAAAAGGGTGACAGGGAAAATATATAGTAAGCAACTTCACACTTACTAATCAGTAGGAAAAATTTACAATTCTATTAATGAATTATATGACCACTTTTTATTTGACAATAAAACAACTTTTCTAAAGTTGCTCCTGTTATTACAATATTCCTACCAGGAGCTGAAACACCTCCCCACTCCTCTGTTAGTGAAGAACCAGCCAACATTTAAATACACTGTAGGCCCTGGCCAGGTAGCTCACTTGGTTGGAGCATTGTTCTGATTCGCCAAGGTTGTGGGTTCTATCTCTGGTCAGGGCACATACAAGAAGCAACCAATAAATACACAAATAAGTGGAAAAACAAATCAATCTTTCTCTCTCCCCCTCCCTCTTCTCCTCTCTCTCTAAAATCAAAAAGTTTAAAAAAATTTTAATAAGTAAATAAAATGTAGGCATGCTAACTTTTACAGATACCCGTGTGAAAGTTTGCAAAACTATGTCTGGAGAAAAGGAGTAAGGTAACCTGTGAGTAGGGTTGAAAGAACTAGACGTGGAGATTGGGTTTATGTGCTAATCAAAGTAATTTAAGAGCTATTGGAGCAAGTGAGAGGCAACAAGAGACAGAGCAAAAAGGGCACTTGAGGGAGCTGGATTCAGGAACGTTTGAAGAAGCGTTGGAAAAGAGAGAGTTCATGAAAAACAACAGTGGCAACCCTGCAGCAGCCTAAGGATAGAGTGTCCAGCAATGTTCTGGAAAATCCTGGAGGAGAATCCACGCAAACTGCTGACTCAGGATTTAGGGAGTTGTGGGATGAACAGATTCTTTCTCAAGTCTGGATGGCTCAAGCGAAAAAGAACCTGATTGGTTCCACAAGCAAAGCAACTAAGAGGAGAAACGAAAACATTGGCATTTGACTGGAAGTAGCAAGAATCGAGGTCTAACTACACAGTGAAACTGGAAAACCTATTAAGAGCCCGATGTACAAGTTGGTGTACGGTAAAATGAGTAATGAGCAGGGACTGGAACTGTTCAGTACCTGCTGTTTATGCACAGGGACTGCTATGTGTGGCAGTGTGTTCTTTTTATGCTCTACATGCCTGATGTACACTCTACCGAAGCCAATGTGTGGAAGGAGAGAGCAGGAGCAGAAGGTCATGAGCACACAAAGCACGGGGTTTGGTCTTTGGAGGAGAATCTGGCTGCCCCACCGGCTGGGCCCACTGGAGAGTTACTCATGCAACAATAGGAGGGGCCCATTTTTTTGGAGGCTTGCCATGGGCCATGTTTCATCACAATTTATATTAGACCTATATAATTTTTAAAAACCTTTGTAAATTTTATTGCAACATATCTTTACCAGCTACAAAGCAATTAACCATATCACTGACCTCTCAAGTTCCAGCTCCACATTGCCAATCATCTGTGGGCATTTCTACCCATTTGAGACACCAGGTATATGGAAGCTCAGTATATCTAAAACCAAACTCAGAAGCCCACCGCAAGCCGGCTCCTCTTCCTCTAGTTCTGACATAAACATACGTCTGGTAACCCGAGCTCAGAGCCTCAAATGTAGCCTTGAATCCTCTTCTGCTCCACTTCATCTAATCAGGGGTCAGGTTCTATTTTTCTTTGAAATATTTCTTTCTCCTGCCCTTGTCTCCCCATTTCTATTGCTACCAACTTCATTTAGGCCCTGGTGGCATTATACTGGAAGACTGCAGGGGCATGCTGCAGGCGCTTACTCTTCCCTGCTCCAGCCCATCTTACACTCTCCTGCCAGATTAAGCTTCTCATTGCTTCTACCACAGCATTCCCCTGGTCTGGAACCTTCAACACTGTCTGTCATAGGAGCCCAGTTTGTTTGTTTTTTTTCTGTAAGAGGTCATATACAAAGGGCTTTGTGGGCCACATGGTCTGTCGAAATCACTCAAAACTACCTTATAGTGCAGAAAGCACCCACAGACAATACCTGAACAAATCACAATAAAACTTTATAAAACAGTCAGTGAGCCAGATTTGCCCTGTGAGCCATAGTTTATAACCCCCCGGATTAAATTAACAATATTTTTAGTTTGGCACTCATCACTTTCTAGAATTTGTACTCAGTTTTAAACTATAGCCTTCTTTCCCACCATTCCTCTAAAATATGCCCATTTCCAAAGCCTCCTGACTGAAAACACCTGTGGGGGTTGGGGCGGCAGTGGGAGAAACTCCCAGCCTCACAGGAGAGTTCACTGGAGAGACCCACAGGGTCCTAGAACATACACAAACCCACCCACCCAGGAAACAGCACCAGAAGGGCCCAATTTGATTGTGGGTAGGGGGGGAAGTGACTGAAAACCAGCATAAAGTGGAGCAAGCGTCAATGTTCCCTCTCAGACCCCTCCCCCACATACAGCACCACAACACAGCAATGTGGGTTGCCCCACCCTGGTGAACACCTAAGACTCCGCTCCTTACTACGTAACAGGTGCACCAAGACAAACAAAATGGCCCAAATGAACAGATCAAAACTCCACAAAAAATACAACTAAGCAACGAAGAAACAGCCAACCTATCAGACGCACAGTTCAAAACACTGGTAATCAGGATGGTCACAGAATTGCTTGAATATGGTTGCAAATTAGAGGAAAAAATGAAGGCTATGCTAAGTGAAATAAAGGAAAATGTACAGGGAACCAACACTGAAGGGAAGGAAACTGGGACTCAAAGGTGTGGACCAGAAGGAAGAAAGAAACATTCAACCAAAACAGAATGAAGAAAGAATTCAGAAAAAGTGAGGAGAGGCTTAGGAACCTCCAGGACATCTTTAAATGTTCCAACAGCCGAATCATAGGGGTGCCAGAAGGAGAAGAGAAAGAGCAAGAAATTGAAAACTTATTTGAACAAATAATGAAGGAGAATTTCCCCAATCTGATGAAGGAAATAGACTTCCAGGAAGCTCAGGGAGTTCCAAAGAGGTTGGACCCAAGGAAGAACACACCAAGGTACATCATAATTACATTAGCCAAGATTAAAGAGAAGGGGAGAATCTTAAAAGCAGCAAGAGAAAAGGAGACAGTTACCTACAAAGGAGTTCCCATAATATTATCAGCTGATTTCTCAAAAGAAACCTTGCAGGCAAGAAGGGGCTGGAGAGAAGTATTCCAAATCATGAAAGGCAAGGACCTACATCCAAGATTGCTCTATCCAGCAAAGCTATCATTTAGAATGGAAGGGCAGATAAAGTGCTTCTCAGGTAAGGTCAAGTTAAAGGAGTTCATCATCACCAAGCCATTATTACATGAAATGTTAAAGAGACTTATGTAAGAAAAGAACAAAACTATGAACAGTAAAATGACAGCAAACTCACAGTTAGTAACAACCGAACCTAAAACAAAAACGAAAACAAACTAAGCAAACAACTAGAACAGGAACAGAACCACAGAAATGGAGATCACATGGAGGGTTATCAGCAGGGGAGTAGGAGGGGGAGAGGAGGAAAAGATACAGAGAATAAGTAGCATAAATGGTAGGCAGAGAATAGACGGGGGGGGGGGTTAAGAATAGTATAGGAAATGTAGAAGCCAAAGAATTTATATGTATGCCCCATGGACATGAAATAAAGTCGGGGGATGCGGGTGGGAGGGGGTGTGCAGGGTGGAGGAGAATAAAGGGAGGAAAATGGGACAATCGTAATAGCATAATCAAAAAATATATTTAATTTAAAAATGCCCATTTCCTCAAGACTTTTTTTGTACTTTTAAAAAATGTTTATTGATTTATAGAGAGGAAAGGAGGGAGAAAGAGAAACATTAATTTGTTGTTCCACTTATTTATACATTCATTGGTTGGTTCTTGTATGTGTACTGACCAGGGATTGACCCCACAACCTTGGCGTATCAGAATGATGTTCTAACCAACTGAGCTACCTGGCCGGGGCACCTCAAGACTTTTACATACATAACAAATTTATGTTTAAGAATGAATTTCCCACACTGCAAATATACACATATTTTTAAAGATATGTAACAATGACTGATACTGTGACAAAAATGTCTTTTTTTCTATGCGCTTCTCCACTTCATTGTCTGTGGGGATGATGCTCATCACTTCATTATTACTTCTAGAAAATATATTTTTTAAGATTTTATTTATTTATTTGTAGAGAGAGGGGAAGGGAAGGAGAAAGAGAGGGAGAGAAACATCACTGTGTGGTTGCCTCTCATGCCCCCCTACTGGGGACCTGGCCCACAACCCAGGCATGTTCCCTGACCGGGAATTGAACCAGCAACCCTTTGGTTCTCAGGCCTGCACTCAATACACTGAGCCACACCAGCCAGGGCTCAGAAAATATTTTTAAGAGGTACCTGGACACCTGAGGCCACTATACCATTTTGAACAACTACTACTTATCTTACCATTCAATATTACTGCACAGGAAAAATATGAATGCTTAAGAAAAGCAGAGATTTCCTCCTGCTGCACTGTGCTTTCCTCCCCTGGGGTTCAAATCCCAGGCTTTGTTCTTTGTTAAGTTTAGTGACACACTTAGGGAATTGCTCAGATGATGGTAGCCTGTCTACATGGTTCGCATATTTGGCGTGTGCCAAAGGAAGCAGGAGAAAACCTCACTCTGAGAAATGGACAATAGTATTTCTCAACATGCTTAATTTCAGTACAGTCAGAGTTCTCTAATCTGAGCAGCTTTACCACACAGTTGTCTAAAGTAAGAAAATAAATGGGGTTTAGGAAGAGCTACCATGAATTAGAAACTAAAAGTCAAGTTCAGCTTCGCCACTAATAAGTTGTGTCGGTCAAACAAAGCTCTCCGAGCTTCGCTTTCCCTATCTGTCAAATAAAAGGTTTGAACAGCCCCAGTGGGACAAAGATAAATATAAAAGTACAAACCCTGTGGGAAAACGCAATAGATTTATTTGTATATATGTCAGTCTCTTCTAGACTGAAACTCTTGGAAAAGTTGTTCGCCTCAGAATCCCCCCACTGCTAATGTAGTGCTTGCTGTTTGCTGAGCGCATTATCTGATGATCATGAGTAATATCAGCCTCTAATATGTGGCAAAGCTGCAAAAACAGGGGAGAGGGCATTGCATTCATTTAGGGAGCAGAGAGGCTGCTTTGAGCCAGGATGGGGAGGTCAGATTTGTGTTGTAGAGCTTATTTCTAGTTCTAGACCTTAATTTGCCGTGTAATCTTAGAAGAGTTCCTCAACTTTTCTGGACCCTAAAATAACATGTAAAATGTAAATAAACATGACTGCCCCCATTTTTAAACTCATAAGGTTCATAGTGCAGCCGTCCCTATGAAATGATGGCTGGGAAAACACAGAAGGCCACGTTCCACTGGTAACCGTTATAAATAGGTGGCATAATAACTGTGACTGGTAGTTCTGCTTCAGAGTATCTTTGCCTAGGCAGGCCATGAAAACAGGTCGAAATGGCTCTACTATTCTCCTTTTTTAAATCTCATTTTCCTCTAAATTAACCATAGATTCGATGACACAAAAGAAGCAGACAACTGCCACAAGTTTCCAGGGAGTGTCAATTTATCCTTCCACTTTCCTGCTCAGAGCTCAGACGGAAAGAGCCACAGAGGGCCCTGCAGCCTTAGCGCTCCGTGGGTGTCACCAAGTTCCATGCAGGGGATGCCCACAGGTCACCAAGCAGGAAAACCTCTCCCTCGTGATGGTGTTTGTTCTCTTATGCTCTTCATATCACTTTTTTTGGGGGGGAGGGGATGGGTCTTGACTGTTAAAAACAAGAGAGTCAACTACAAAGTTTTACTAGTCAATTTTTTAAAAAAATATTCTTTTTTTAACGAAAATGATTTTATTTAGAGAGAGGGGAAGGGAAGGAGAAAGAGGGAGAGAAACATCAGTATGTGGTTGCCTCTCACATGCCCCCAACTGGGGACCTGGCCCGCAACCCAGGCATGTGTCCTGACTGGGAACCGGTGACCCTTATTGATCTCAGGCCGGCACTCAGTCCACTGAGCCACACCAGCCAGGGCTAGGCGATTGTTTTTCTTTTAAGACTATTGACACATTTATGAAATCCCTGATGACTCTGATGAGTCAGTAGATTAGTAAAAGGTGACAATTATTCTTTTCATTTATTTAACATTTATACTCATCTATCTCCAAAATGGTATACGGTTCTGCACTGGGTTGAATAGTGTCTCCCTCAAATTCATATCCGCCAGAACCTCAGATGTAATCTCTTTTTGGAAATAGAGTCTTTGCAAATGTAATTAGTTAAAAGGAGGTCACACTGGATTGGGGTGGGCCTCAATCTAATGGCTGCTGTTTTTATAAGAATTGGAGAGGGTGCACAGAGACATGCAGGGAGACGGCCGTGTGACCATGGAAGGTGACGTGTCTACGTGCCAAAGCACGCCGAGAACTGCCGGCAGCCACCAGAGCTAGCAGGGAAGCCAGCATGGAAAAGATTGTCCCTCGGGGCTTCTAGAAGGAACCAAACCTGCCAACACTTTCCTTTTGGACTTCTAGTCTCCAAAACTGTGAGAGAGTAAATTTCTTTTTTTTTTTTAAATCCTCACTCAAGGACAAT
Source organism: Desmodus rotundus (assembly GCF_022682495.2). Classification (NCBI taxonomy): domain Eukaryota; kingdom Metazoa; phylum Chordata; class Mammalia; order Chiroptera; family Phyllostomidae; genus Desmodus; species Desmodus rotundus. Next base: position 99,150,104 of record NC_071387.1, read on the forward strand.
TTTTCATTGCTTTTAGAGAGAGGGGAAGGGCAGGGAGGTAGAGAGAGAAACAAAGATGTGAGAAGAAACATCAATTTGTAACCTTCTTGTACAAACCCTGACCAGGAATGAACCTGAAACCCAGCTATGTGCCCAGACCTGGAATCAAACCCACAACATTCCAGTACATGGGATGACACTCCAGCCAAGTGAGCCACACTGGGCAGGGCAAGAGAGAATGAAATTCTGTTGTTTTAAACCACCCAGTCTGTGGTAATTTGTTACAACAGTCCTAGGAAACTGATACAGGTGGTTCACAAATTAATCATAATACACAATAGAATGATTAAGAAAGCAACAAAAGAATCTGTAGTAAACAATGAAAAATAAATAAAAAAGAAAGGAAACAACAAAACAGCCACCAAATACCGAATTGTATGGTGGACAACTGATCCATGTCTCTCACAAGCAGCAGAGGGAATAAATGTGTGCAGGCATCCCAGATGAGCAGATTCAGGCTGTTCTTCTGGCTGCGGGATCGCAAAAGAAAACACATTGGATTAAATAGTTTTGATTCCCCGACAAAGAGAACATCCAAGTGAATCTAAGGAGACAGCCCTATGTGTTCTCCTGTGGGATAAAAAAAGGAATTTACTACAGAGTTCCCTGTACGGAGACATTAAGGAACATGATAAACAACAACTTTTAAAAAGTTTCACCACATACTGTCAGACCTCCCCCAAACCTACACCCCATCTAGTCATGAGAAAATCTTGAGACAAATCCCAATAGAGGAGCATTCTACCAAACGCCTGACCAGTCCTCCTCAAACCTGTCCAAATATCAAAAACAGCCTCAAAGAGGCCGTGGCTGGGGGGGCTCAGTGGATTGAGCGCCCACCTGCAACCCCAGAGGTCGCAGGTCCATCGCTGATGAGCGCACATGCCTGGGCGTCAGGCCACGTCCCTGTTGGGGGTGTGTGGTAGACAACTGATCAATGTCTCTCACATCGATGTTCCTCTCCTCTTTCTCCCTCCCTTCCCCTCTCTCTAGAAGTAAATAAATAAAATCCTTAGAAAAAAAGAACAGTCTGAAAGATAGTCACAGCCAAGATGAGCCCAAGAGATGAGACAACTAAATGTAATGGTGGATCCTGGGGCAGAAAAGGACGTAAGGGGAAAAGTAAGGAAATTGGAGTAAACTATGGACTTTGGTTGATTATAATGTACCAATACAGTTTATTAATTGTAACAAATATACCATCTAATGTAAGCTGTTAATAATGTGAAAACTGGGTATAGAGTGTAAGGAACTGAATGAGATGCTCAATTTTTCCTTAAACTTTAAACTGTTTTACAAAATAAAATCTATTTTTAAAAATTCTGATAGACGGACAATTCTCACATCAACTTTTACTCTGTAAAAGACTAGCAGAGATTTCTATACCCTATGCGTGAACGCAGTCCCCCACTACCACAAATTACGCAGTCAGGTTTCCCACATTTGGGGAGATCGCAGGGGTCAGCACATCCGGAGCGCAATGGATGAGCCTCGCCCTGGGAAGACCACCTTTGTGATCGTGGTATCCCCCCTGCCGGGTAATATACCCTATGCTTTTACATCTAAAAACCTATTGAATGTAACATAAAGAGAAGTGCGCAGATTTTAAGTGTACAGCTCAATGCATTTTCTACAAAGGGGACCATTCCCCACCCACAGCAAGAAACAGAAGGTAAGCAGGAATCCAGAACCCCTCCCACCTCTTCCTGTCCCCGCCCGCTCCCCACCAGCAACCATCTGGACTTCTGAAGCCATGAACTAGTTGTGCTAAGTTTTGAACTTCGTATAAATAAATCATAAACTATCTCACACTGTTTTTTAGTAGACAACACTATTCTAACCTCTAGAGCTTTTTAGCATTTCTCAAATCTTATAAATTGTCAAAAAAAATATATCATTCTTTTACACCCCACCATGTCAGACATTCTAAACAAAGTTTCCAAATCCAGTAAAGTCATGAATGGTCTGCAACGTATTGTAACTCAGCCGACCTCCATCAGGATCGGCCACGCCAGCCTCTTCACCCAGGAGAACGAGTCGCTTGAAGATGATGAAAGACCAATCACAAATATCACCTTGTATTTGCGAATGACCATTCCTAGTCGTTTTGAGTAGGCTATTAGAATATGAGGGTGTAGAAAGTATTCATTTTTATTATTAAAAACTTCACTATGAATAAAATCTCATCAATATGCTAAGTGTTATAAATTCTTTACAGAAATATGCTCCTTAGAGAATGCTTAAAATTCAAGACTGAACTGCTTCAATGAGGTCGGAGGCATGGAAATGAAACTAAGTAGTGAATGTTTCAACTTGTTGTCACAGTCAGAGTGGAAGTCCTGAAGGAATTGTGACCACCTTCAATGTGGCTTAGGATACTGTGCTTAATGGGGGAAATGAGTCTTTATGAGGCATTAAAATAGGCATAACCCTAAAATTAACTATGGGAGTTGTGGGAAGGGCTGAGGAGTGGTATGGTGAATGGAGAAGAAATGTTTAGTCCAAAGACAGTTGTTAGGGTGGCCAGTGGCTCAGGCTGTGAAAGAATTCACAAAGAGAAGAAAGAGTAGAGAATAAAGTGTTTATTCACTCTCCAGGAGAGGAGAGGGGCACAGTGTGAGACACACACCAGCATTGAGGGAAGGGGCTCTGGGCTTTTACTGGATTATAACTGGATAAAAAAGAGGGGGGTGCTGTTGTGAGGCCCCTGGGCTGTTGGGGCGCTGTAACAGAGGCTGCAGTTTGTTCCAAGGTTATCTTCTGCCTGTGGCTGTAGGGAGCGGTTAGTTCTGCTCTTGCTTTCCAGGAATTTCCAGTCCTGGGGACAAGCTCAGAAGAGTAAAATGACAGTCATGTTTAACAAGGTCACAGGCCTGCTCAGCAAATGGTGCCACGACAGCAAATGGCTCCAGCTTTACCGGTTCAACAATGGAATAATTCATATTGAAGAGTGAGCTTCACCCTAGCTGGTGTGGCTCAGTGGACTGGTTGGATTCCCAGTCAGGGCACATGCCTGGGTTGCGGGCTGGGTCCCCAGCTGGGGGTGTGTGAGAGGCAACCAAATGATGTATCTCTCACATATCAACATTTCTCTCCCTCTCTCCCTCCCTTCCCCTCTCTCTAAAAATGAATAAATAAAATTTTTTTTTTTAAGTGAGCTTCAACAATAAGATGCCACTTCATACCTATAATTAAAGAGACAGACAGCCCTGGCTGGTGTGGCTCTGTGGATTGAGCGTCGGCCTGCCGAAAGAAAGGTTGCTGGTTCATTCCTGGTCAGGGCACACGCCTGGGTTGTGGGTTCCCAGTTGGGGGTGTGCAAGAGGCAACCAGTCGATGTTTCTCTCACACACTGATGTTTCTCTCTCTTTCTCTCTTCATTCCCTCCCTTTAAAAATAAATAAATAAATAAATAAATCTTAAAAAAAAAGGACAATAACAAGTGTTAGTGGGAATTCAGGAAGTACGAACCCTATACACTGCTGATAGGTATGTAAGAAGGTGCAGCCACTATAAATAAGAGTCTGGCAGCTCCCCAAACAGTTACTGTATACCCCAGTGTCTTGCAGCCTTTCAAGGCCAGGCAGGTTCACTCAAGATTCACGCAGGCAGAAGAAAATTTGTGGAGCTGTGGGAATACCTGACATGCCTTTATTCAAGGGTGGGGCTATCCACACATGCCACAAGCCCATGTCACACCACAGGAAGTCCCAACTCCCTTATATACTAAATGCGCACAAAGCCGGCAGAATGCCAAGAATTGTATAACATAGCACGACTCTGCGCATGCAGGCCCAATCTCAAGGCTATGGGAATCTGCTCATCTTAGTTGCCCAGATGTCTGGGTGAGGAAGCCTGACTGATTCCATTTACCCTACACCCAGCAATTCCACTCCTAGGTATCTCTCTAAGAAAATTGAAAAATACGTCGGGGCTTCCAGTAAAGATGGTGGCGTAAACAGACATGGCTCACCTCCTCACACAACCATATCAAAATTACAACTAAAATCTAGAACAACCATCACTTAGAACATCAGAAATTGAGCTGAATGAAAGTATGACAACTACAGAATAAAGAAACCACATCCATCCAGACTGGTGGGAAGGGCACAGACCCAGAACAGGCTGGTCCCACACCCAGGTGGATAAAAATGCGGGAGGGACATCTTGGGAGACAGGAGTCCCAGACTCACACCAGGCCCCCCAGCCCAGGAGCCCTGGGGCCAGGAAGATAAGCCCCTACAACTTCTGGCTGCAAAAACCAGTGGGGATGGAGTCTGGGGGCGGGGGGAGACTTCTATAACCCCAAGCAGTTCCTCTTAAGAAACCGACAAATGGACTCACCTATTCAGACTCACTCTCTCTGAGCTCCAGCACCAAGGTAGCACCTTGAAAGGCACCACTGGCATACAGGGAGTAACTGAAGTGTCTGGCATCAAGTGGAGCAGAGGCCATCGTCCCTTTGCTAAACTTCCCCCCACAGAACCAGTAAACTTATGCCATATCTGAGACTCCATCAACACGGCTAGCACTGTTTGATGCACCTTAGAGATTCCCCAGAGGCTCTGCCCCACCCAACTTACAGGCCTACCCAAGCTACTTTTCCAAAAGAATGGCTGGTCTTAGCTCCCAAATCCTATCAAACTAGGGCTTCAGTGAGTACTAGTGGCAGCCAGACTAGACCCACAGCTTGGCTTCACCTGGGAATCTCCAAGCCCAGCACAAGTAGCAGCCATCTCAGATTGCATTACAGCTCAGGCAGGGTGCACTGGGAAAAGCACAGGTGGGGGCTGACCTTGGCCTGCACCACCCGGAAAACCCCAAGGCTAGCACACTCTGTGGACAGCTACAGACCACATCAGAGACCCACCACCCTGCCCCTGCACAGCTGACGCTCCACGGATGATGGAGGTTGGTGGTCAGTGGTCACAGCCAGTCCTTGCAGCTGACTGGCCTGGGGAAATCCCTCCCACTGACCTGCCAGCAGCAGCCAAGGCTCAACTACAAGAGGAGGGTGTACTCAGCCCACACAAAGGGCGCACCTGGGGTACCCATCTTGACACATCATAATTAAAATGCCGAAGTTTAAAGATAAAGAGAGAATTTTAAAAGCAGCGAGAGAAAAGAAGTTAGCTACGTACAGGGAAGTTCCCATAAGACTGTCAGCTGATGTCTCAAAAGGAACTTCGCAGGCTTGGCAAAGAAATAAGGGATTGGCAAGAAATATTCAAAGTCATGAAAAGCAGGGACCTACAGCCAAGACTGCTCTACCCAGCAAAGCTATCATTTAGAATCAAAGGGCAGATAAAGAGCTCCCCAGACAAGAAGAAACTAATGGAGTTCATCATCACCAAATCATTATTATATGAAATGTTAAAGGGACTTATTTAAGAAAAAGAAGATCAAAACTATGAACAATAAAATGGCAATAAATACACATCTATCAATAATTGGATCTTAAAAACAATCTAAGCCAACAAGAACAGAGAATCGTGGATACAGAGTGTTTTGATGGTTGGCAGGTGGAAGGGGGTTGTGGAGGAATGGGTGAGGAGGTTAAGAAGTACAAATAGGTAGTTACGGAATAGCCATGGGGGTATAAAGTTCAGTATAGGAAGTGGAGTAGCCGAAGCACTTATATGCGTGACCCATGGGCATGACCAATGTGTGAGGATGGCTTGAGGGAGTGGAGGTGCTGGGTGGAGGGGGACAAAGGGGGAAAAATCAGGACAACTGTAATAGCATAATCAATAGAATATAAGTTTTAAAGGTGCACTGTAAAAAAATAGAAGTAAGCCCTGGCTGGTGTGGCTCAGTGGATTGAGCGCTGGCCTGCGAACTGAAAAAAATAGAAGTATAAATTTTTGTACTTAGAAAATAGTCATGGGGATGTAAAGTACAGCATAGGGAATATAGTCAGTGATAGAGTAATTATTATGAATTGTGCCAGGTGGGTAATGGGAATGTCAGGGGGAACACTTTGTAAGGTATATGATTGTTTAACCACTATGCTGTGCACCTTAAATTAATACAAAATAATATTGAATGTAAACTGTAATTGAAAAAAATAAATACTTTTTAAAAAAAGAAAGAAAAGAAAACATATGTCCACACAAAATGTTGTATAGGAATGTTCATAATTCAAAATAACAAAAAGTGGGAACAACCCCATGTCCCTAAACTGATAGATGGCTTTACTTAGAAATGGAGTAGACCATCCATACGGTGGAATGCTCTTTGGCCGTGAGACGGAACAAAGTACTGCCCTCACCAGTGTGGCTCAATTGCTTGGGTGTTGTCCCACAGAGCAAAGGATCACTGGTTCAATTCCCGGTCAGGGCACATGCCTTGGAGGCAGGCTCAGTCCCCCATCAGCGCGTGTGCAAGAGGCAACTGATCGATGTTCCTCTCCCTCTCTTTCTCCCTCCCTTCCCCTCTCTCTAAACATACATAAATAAAATTCTTATGTTTAAAAAAGGAATGAAGTACTGATACGTGTTACAGCACGGAGGAGCCTTGAGACCATTATGCTAAGTGAAAAAGCTGGTCACCAAAAGACACCTATCATATGACTGCATTTATATGAACGGGTGGGAATAGGCAAACCCATAGAGACAGAAAGTAAGTTGGCAGCTGCCTGCGTTTGCGGGGTTGCGGGGTGGGGGAGTTGGGGAGTGACTGCCTGATGGACATGAGGTTTCTTTCCAGAGTGGTGAAGTGCTCTGCAACTAGATAGTGGTGATGGGTGCACAACTCTGTGGACATACTAAAAACCATTCGGTTATATACTTTTAAAAAAATCCTCACCTGAGGATACGTTTATTGATTTGAGAGAGAGAGAATCATCACTGTGAGAGAGAAACATCGATTAATTGCCTCCCACAGGAGCTCTGTCCGGCGATGGAACCCACAACCTAGATATGCGCGCTCACTGGGAACCGAAACTGTAACCTTTTTTGAGGAACAGGAGGACGCTCCAACCGACTGAGCCGCCTGGCCAGGGCCGGTTACACACTTTAAGAGGGTGGATTGTATCTCATAAAGCTGTTATACATTTTTTAACGAGCCTCAACTTCCTTCCTTGTTCCTGTCAAAACTATGAGCTGCACAACCGTGAAATTCTTGACACTGGAAAACCCAACACTTCAAGTCTGCAGAACTTCTAGAAATTTCTAAACCATCATAAAAGTTCTGGTTTATAGAGAAGGTTGAGGAAAAAAAGTGCCCATTTATAACAAACCTTTAATGTGTTTAAGTTCAGGTCTTCCCAGCATTACTTCAGCTTAACATAAGCACACAGCAACCAAAGGCTTCTCTGCCAAACACGTCTCGCCCTTACCGCGGCTGTAACGGGGGCGCAACGAGTGCCGGGCCGCGCCTGCAGCCCGAAGTTCTGTTCCACTGGCAGAGCTACAGCGGTCAGCTTGCTTTTCAAGAGATCCTCGGAATTTGCACAACTATTTATGTTTTGCCCTAAATTAAATATTATTTTGATATTTACATCTTGATTGGTATGAGAAAAAATATTATCTCTAACATGGTCTCAATTCCTGTTTTGAAAAAATCACTGATGGTTTTTCTTCATGTTTTGGTGTTTACGCACGTTGACATGGGTTTCAAAAGGCCATGTAGTCAAATTCCAGGAGCTTGCACTTTTTTTCAGTATTCTTAAAATAAAAACGACCATATTTTATTATTTAATGAGAGCTTCTGATTTCCCACTCAGCTCTAGGCTACATGGCGGGGAAGTGGTCACTCTCACCTGTGGCTTTTTTTTTAATTATTTTTTTATTGTTATTCTGTTACAGTTGTCCCAATTTTTTGCCCTTTGCCCTCCTTTGCCCATTCACCTTTGGCATTACAACTAAGAATAAAATAAGTCAATATAGTCATTTCTATATTATAAAAATTTCCTCCTCTTGATTAGTCATTTTATGACCCCAAGGTCACAGCTATTGCAAAATTTATTGTGGCTTGACAAATTCTCCGTGTCAACTCCGAACTATGAGATCTTTCATTTCTTCAATTAAACAGCTTGAAATGGATACCACCTGTGCTCTTGTATTTACTACATCAATAAAGTCCATTACATTTACAGCGCAGTGCTGAGAAATGGTGCGCCAGCGAACTAACAGACCGTTGTGTGGTCATCATTTAACATAATACCAGCCACTGGCCAAGTTGTTTTAAAGGATTTAAGCCATGGATTACTAGAAAAAAAGACCTCTCATGTCCTGTCTTTTCATTTATATTTTGCAAGTCTCTTAAAGAAGATATGTTTATTATATCAGTCTCATGTAGTATTTGGGACATACTGTATTTATACTAAAAAGAGTTTTATTTTGCTGAATCTGACATTCACCCCCAAATGTGGCCTGCACACTCTCCCAGCCAACTAAGTTAGCACAGTGAGTCAGGTGGAGGGGCGTTTGCCATGTCTGGGGATGGTCGATTGTCACATCTGGGGCCATGGGTGCTACTGGCACCTACTGGGAGAGGACAGGGATGTTTCTGAACATCCCACAGTGCACAGGACGGCCCCCATAATAAAGCATTTGACCTCACATCAATAGTGTTTTACACAGAGTCTCTGGGACCCAGCCCACAAACTACTGCTCCTACTCCTCGCCAACCTCAGTGAGGAGAGGGAGGATGCTGAGAAAAGTCCTGAAAACGGTTACCAGGTGGGAGGGAAGGTGGGGGATGTCAGCAGATTCCCTCCACAAAGCAGCTTAGGTCTCCAAGGCCAGCTTGGCCCAACCCCCTCAGCAACCGCACTCTTAAATGTTCACTGTGAGCTCCCACTTGCTTCTCTTCAACCACTTTACGTAAGGGTGGGAGCAAATCTGCAGCAGCTACAAGGCTTTGCAAATAGAAAATGATTAAAGGGACCTGGCAGACAATATAATTACTTTTTTCTTTTTTTAATTAATAAAGAGATTTTACTAATACCCCTGTCCAGAACATTCTACTGTGGTTAATATTCTCCAAGATAATCAATTCAAAACTTACTGATAACACAAATGAAGGGGGGGAGGGAGGTCCCAGCAGCATCTACTAGTTCACAAAGTAATTATTTCAAGACTGACACCGTTTTCCTATGCGGGCTCACATTGCTTTCATCCATACCGGATGCGTGATCAGCAAGAATTTTATTCACTTATTTCTTTTGCCTCTTTAAAAAATCTATTACAACTCTTTAAGTAAGTTTACCAAGTAATTTAATATCACTTGGTGAGAGTAGTGGCAATAAAAATAGGAAGCTGCAAATGCATTTATTATTTTTCCTTTGTCCAATGGCTGCATTTGCTGGGAAGAGACTGTTGAGTAAGTAATAGAGACATTTAAAAACAGTAAGAATGCAAGTGCTAATGCAAAGAAACAGATGTTAGATATACTCGGCAATACTTAATCTAAATTTTCACTGTGCACTTTATTACATCATTGTTAACTTCACCCACTTTCTGCTGTAGGGTTCACAGGTGTGTGAATTATTGAGGTGTTTGAAGGTCTTTTGAAAGAATGCAGTGCATATTTAATAAAGAAAATTACTAATAATTTAGTAACTTAGGACTTTGACAATTGAAGGTCATTTTCCTCCACTTGAACCCCAATAACCTCTCAAACCAAAGTGATTTTTATTTTACAAATTTGGGCTTGATTTTATTTGCATCGGGGCAGGGCAGACAACAGAAGTCCAGCCTGCATCGAGCAGGTTGGCATGTGGTCTGGTCATTCTGGCAGAGCTGGAATGGAGGATAGGATGGCTGTGTCCCCTTGGGCAAGTTGCTTAACCTTTTTGTGTCGTAGTTCGCACAACTATAAAAAGGAGATAAAAGTAGAGCCTATTTCACGGAGTTCTTATGAACAGTCAATGAGCCCATTCCTGAAAGCATGTTGCCCAGTATCCAACACAGTAGTCAGTTCTCATCAGTTGTTAATGAATAATTTTATTATTCTTCAGGCCCAGGGTGTGTTCAGTTGTGCGCATTGCTGGTGAGTACCCCTACAAAAGTTGTTTTTCGCTTTCAGTACAGCAGTCAATAAATTACACGAGCCATTCAACACTGTATTATAAAAGAGGCTTTGTGTTAGATGATTCTGCCCATCCATACGCTAACGGAGGTGTTCTGAGCACAGGAAAGATAGGCTAGGCTAAATTGCGATGTTTGGGAGGTTAGGTGTATTAAATGCATTTTTAAACTTACTGTGTTTTATCAGGACATAACCCCACTGTAAGTCAAGGAGCATCTGTATTTACAGGACCCTGTCAGAACTGCTGCCCAAGGTCAAGGGAAAGGCCTCGGGACCCTGGCACGCCCTCTTCAGTGGCCTTCCCAAGAGCTCCTACCTCTGAAAGTATCCCTGCCGTGCCATAGCTAGAACTCACTCATTCCCCTTCTAGTCCCATTAAACGTGGCCAAGCTTCATTTACAGGACACTGGATTATGCTGGCCATTTCCGAGATCAGTCTCTATTGCATTCTTAAAATTAAAGTATGTTCTAATTATCTTTTCTTAGACATCCAGAACCTTCCTACATGAATGCATTGTAAGAGAAATGCCTAAATATTATCATTGGCAATCTCCTGTTTTATAAAGGTGGCATTGCAGTTACAGTCTTAGAGTTAAAAAAAAAAGTGTCATCCCTAGCCAGCCCTGAAATCACTGTAGAACACATAGATTCTGTCTACGACAGCCTCATTGATGGAGCTATCTTTCAAAGTCAGAGCTGCCTGGACAGGTTTCAAGTCCGAAATTCCCAAGGGCAATCTGTATGTGTACAAGCTAGAGATACTCGTGTGTAGCAGCATATACTTTGTATATAATTTGTATCAACTGGAGAGGTTGCGATTTGTAAATGTGTGCCCTCTCTTATGGGCCCAGGACCCTGCCCCCTTTCCAGGGATCTATAAACAGATGTTAATAAAGAGACTAGAATGAAAAGAACAAGGAATGGTACTAATTCCAAAAAAAAAGTGCCATATGTGCCCTCAAAACCCTCAAGTAACTTCCATTGTGAGAATGAACCTTTGACCTGGTTAGTCATACCTGGGGGACAGGTACCATGGGGCATTGTGATGGTCTATCCTTTAAGCTTATATTTCCTCATTAATGCTTCTATTTTGGAATCTTTTTTATGGTTTAACTTCATCATAGGTAGTAACAACATCTGCTGTGGACACTTTTAGCCTTAATTTTGCAGCTTTTTGTTAGAAATCCTTCTCAGTCTTACTGAATTATAAACTCAGTTCTTTTGTGGCGAGTAGATGGAGCTAACTAAATTCCTGAAGAAAAGCTCAACCCAGCCTCAAGGGCTCTCGCTCCTCGCGAAGAGTGGATCCCAGAGGGGAAAGCCACGCTTGCTCTTTGGGTCCCGCACAGACACTCAGCTCTCCCGGCGGCAGTGGAGGGGTGTGGTCTGTGGAATTGCCCCCGAGTCCCTGCATCTGGTGGGTGCCTGATGAAGCACCTGCATTTACTCACGGTCTTGATGCTGATGCTTTTAGAGGGGCAGGGAATAATCAACTGGGAGTGATTATAAATAGACATTAAAATGACAGAAAATCTTCAGTTGTATTGTACCATCACGCTTCAAAAACATTAGTGCCTCCTCTAGATGACAAAATAATTCCAGTGTATCTTGGGAGCATCTGGCTGTGTCTCCTTTCGAGGCTGTGCACAGAACTGTACCGTTTTGAACATTAGACGCTTGTATCAGATTTTAGAATAATCAACCTCCTGCTCCCTCAGACATCGGGTTTCAGAGAAAGGGCTCATGAAACCCAACGCACTTCATTCTATTCTAGGGACACGGTCCAGGAGGAGAGTACCTGTGGGAGGTTTTCTTTTCCTTGACTTTAAAAAAAATTTTTTGTTGGAATTCTTCCACTAGTAGGAAAACCGATACCCATGTAGACAGGTTATCTGTGCTCATTCATAAATGTATTCATTTGTCACCTGCTTTTTGAAGCCTTTCCACCAGCCAACCGGCATTGTCCTGATCTTGAGGGACTCTTGATGGGGTGGGAGGGGAGTGCCCACCAGGGTGGGTGGGCACTGAGCTGCCTTCCTTATTTCTGGTTAGGAAGCAGCAACAGAGCAAAGTGGGGCTTGTCCAGGCTCTATTCCCAACCTGCTGACATTTCTTCTCTCAAATCATCCTTTAAAAAAAAAAGAGAAGAGGAATCAGTCTTCCAAAATTATTCAGCATTCAAATTCCAGACTTACTCTCAGTTGAAATTAACAATAGTAAAAACACTTCTTTTTCCCAAGTATGGACAGTCGGTTTTCATTATTCTCAGATTCCATATTTGCAAATTTGCCTACTTGCTAAAATTTGTTTGTAACCTTCAAAAGCAATCTTCAACATTTTTACGGTCATTCATAGACATGTGCGGAACAGGGAGTCCTCCTACCCAGCTGAGGTGGAACGAGATGCCTCTCTGCCTTCTTGTTTCAGCGCTCATATGGTAAACAACTGTGCTTTTTGAAGTTATTTAATGTCACCGTTTTTCTTATTTTTGTGCTTTTTGTTGTTGTTGATGATGATTTCGCACTTTAAAATGGCACTTCACCCCCGACTGGTGTAGCTTAGTGGGTTGGGCATCATCCCACACACTGAAAGGTCACCAGTTCAATTCTCAGTCAGGGCATGTGTCTGAGTTGAGGGCCAGATCCCCCATATCAATGTTTCTCTCCCTTTCTTTCTCCTTCCCTTCCTCTCTCTTTAAAACAAAGAAATGAGATATTTAAAATACAACAAAATGGACTTCCAGCCAAGATGGAGGCACAGGTAGATAAACTTAACTTCCTTGCGCAACCAAAAGAAGGAGGGCAACAACCAAATTAAAAACAAAAAACAACCAGAACTGCCAGAAACTCGAACTGTGTGGAAGCCCAACAACCGAGGAGTTAAAGAAGAAACGTTCATCCAGCCCTGGCTGGTGCGGCTCCATGGATTGAGGGCCAGCCTGAGAACCAGAGGGTCACTGATCTGATTCCCAGTCTAGGGCACATGACTGGGTTGTGGGCCAGGTCCCCAGTGAGTGGCGCATGAGAGGCAACCACATACTGATGTTTCCCTCTCTTACTCCCTCCCTTCCCCTCTCTAAAAGTAAATAAATAAAATCTTCTTTTAAAAAAAGAAAAGAAACATTCATCCAGACTGGTAGGAGGGGCTGAGACAGGCAGCCAGGGCAGCGAGGGTGCGCAGCAAGGCAGCAGCTGGCAGACTGGCAGACTAGGCAGTCCCACATTTGCATGCAGATAAACCAGCAAGAACAACTGGGAAGCAAGACAGACCAAGCGACCCAGGGTTCCAGTGCAGGAAACTGGAGCCTCAAAACCTCTGGCTGTAAAAATCTGTGGGGGGGGGTTGCAGCAGTGGAAGAAACTCCCAGGCTTGCAGGGGAGTCCATTGAAGGGAGCCACAGAGTCCTAGAAAGTACATAAATCCACCCACACAGGAATCAGCACCAGAAAGGCCCAATTCGCTTGCAGGTAGTGGGGGAAGTATCTGAAAGTGGGGCGAGACCCAGGCAAGCAGCATTGTTCCCTCTCAGACACCTCCCCCACATGCAGCGCCCTACTGCCAAGAAGTGGGTTTCACTGCCTTGGCAAATACCTAAGGCTCCACCCCTTACAATATAACAGGTGCTCCAAGACAAAGAAATATGACCCAAATGAAAGAACAGATCAAAACTCCAGGAAAAGAACTAAGTGACTAGGAAATAGCCAACCTATCAGATGCAGAGTTCAAAACACTGGTAATCAGGATGCTCACAGTAATGATTGAGTATGGATGCAAAATAAAGGAAGAAGTGAAGGCTATGCAAAGTGAAATAAAGAAAAATATCCAGGGGACCAACAGTAAAGGGAAGGAAACCAGGACTCAAATCAACAATTTGGAACAGAAGGAAGATATAAACATTCAACCAGAACAGAATGAAGAAACAAGAATTCAAAAAAATGAGGAGAGGCTTAGGAACCTCTGGGACAACTTTAAGCTTTACAACATCCAAATCATAGGGGTGCCAGAAGGAGAAGAGGAAGAGCAAGAAATTGAAAACTTATTTGAAAGAATAATGAAGGATAACTGTCCCAATCTGGTGAAGGAAATGGACATGCAAGTCCAGGAAGCTCAGAGAGTCCCAAAGAAGTTGGACCCAAGGAGGAACACACCAAGATACATCATAATTAAATTACCCAAGATTAATGATAAGGAGAGACTCTTAAAAGCAACAAGAGAAAAGCAGAGTTACCTACAAAGGAGTTCCCATAAGATTATCAGCTGATTTCTCAAAAGAAACCTTATAGGCAAGCAGGGGCTGGAAAGAAGTATTCAAAGTCATGAAAGGCAAGGACCTACATCCAAGATTACTCTATCTAGCAAAGCTATCATTTAGAATTGAAGGGAAGATAAAGTGCTTCCCAGATAAGAAAATCATTATTACCAAGCCCTTATAATATGAAATATTAAAGGCACTTATTTAAGAAAAAGAAGATCAAAACTATGAACAGTAAAATGACAACAAACTCACAACTACCAACAACTGAACCTAAAAAATAAAAACAAAAACAAACTAAGCAAACAACTAGAACAGGAACAGAATCACAGAAATGGAGATCACATGGAGGGTTATCAGTGGGAGGAGGGGGGGAGAGATGGCAAAAAGGTACATGGAATAAGTAGCATAAATGATAGGTGGAAAATAGACAGGGGGAGGGTAAGAATTGTATAGGAAATGGAGAAGCCAAAGAAGTATGTGTATGACCCATGGACATGAACTAAGGGGGATAACACTGGAGGGAGGGGTGTGCAGGGCAGAAGGGAGGAAAGAGGAGAAAAAAATGGGACAACTGTAATAACATAATAAAATATACTTAAAAAACAAACAAAATAAAATGGCATTCGCATGCAGAAGTGCCGTCCAGTGTTCCTCATGCACAGAGGCCTTGCAGAAGAAATACCAGTGTCATGTAAGTTCACTCAGGCGTGAGTTTCAGTGCTGCCGGCCATGAGTTCAATCAATCAACAATATATATTAAATAAGGCGTTTTTAAACAGAAGCACTCATGAAACAAGGTCACGTATTGATTGGTTGACAAAATGTTGTGACCAGAGGCTGGCAGGAACGTAGCCCTGTGTATTTCCAGAAGCATGGTCCGTTGTTCGCTCAGCGTTTGTGGTAACTTCATAGAACGTAACTACTGTAAGTAGCAAGAAGTGACCATATCTTTAAGGTACATGGAATGGATATTCATCACACTTCTTATCTTGGAGGAAATGAGCACAGAAGCCGATATGGAAATAAATGTGTGATCAGTTAAGAACTGATTCTCTTTTTATAATGTTTAGCTCAGCTTCTCCCAGGATTTAAACACCCCTGCAACACATTATGCTGAGATACAAAGATGAGTAAGGCAATGTTACTATTGGAGGATGAATTTGAGAAAATCCGGGGTGTCAGCCTGGTCTGCAACCCAGGCATGTGCCCTGCCTAGGAATTGAACCAGAGACCTCCTGCTTTGCAGGACTACACCCAACCAACTGAGACACACCAGTCAGGGCACCCTTTCTGTTCTAAAAAACTGACACAAATACATAAGTCAGCACATGACTGGGTTGCGGGTCCCGTCCCCGGTTGGGGATGCAAACAAGAGGCAACTGATAGATGTTTGTCTCTCTCATCGATGTTTCTCTCCCATTCTTCCCCCATCCCTTCCCTGCTCTCTAAAAATAAATAAATAAGATCTTTTTTTTTTAAGGCACAGAGAGTCCCAGTTAAGATGGCGCTGTAGGCAGACATGGCTTGATCTTCACATAACCGCATCAGCATTACAACTAAAATATCACCAGGAACATCAAAAATTGAGGTGAATGGATGTCTGACAACTATGGAACTAAAGAAACCACATCCAACCAGACTGGTAGGAGGGTGAGAGAGGCAGAGAGGCAGAATGGGCTGGCCCAACACCCACATGAATAAAAATTCAGGAAAGATATCAGGAGCAAGGAGTCCCGGACCCACACCAGGTCTCCCAGCCCAGGATTCCAGTGCCAGGAAGATAAGTCCTCACAACTTCTGGCTGCAAAAATCAGTGGGGGTTGAGTTGGGGGAAGAAACTGCTGGAACCCCAAGTATTTCCTCTTAAAGAACCCATACATAGAATCACCTACTCAGACTCACTCCCTCTGAGCTCCAGTACCAGGGTAGCAGTTTGGAAGGCACCACTGGCATACAGGGAGAAACTGAAGGATCTGGCATCGAGGCGAGAAGAGGCCATTGTCCCTTTGCTTAACCTTCCCCCCACAGAGCCAGTAAACTCATGCCACGTCTGAGACTCCATCAACCTGGCCAACACTCTTTGACACACCTTGGAGATCCCCAGAGGCTCTGCCCCACCCAACTTACAGGCCCACCCAAGCTGCTTTTCCATATAAATGGCTGGTTTTAGCTCCCAAATCCTATCAAATAAGCAACAATTGGCTTCAGTGAGTACTAGTGGCAGCCAGATTAGACTCACAGCTTGGCTTTACCTGGGAATCTCCAAACCCAGCACAAGCAGCAGCCTTCTCAGATTGCTTTACAGCTCAGGCAGGGTGCCCTGAGCAAAGCACATGTGAGGGCTGACCTTGGCCTGCACCACCTGGGAAACCCTATGGCCAGTGCACCCTGTGGACAGCTACAGACCACATCAGAGAACCACCACCCTGCCCCTGCACAGCTGATCCTCCACAGATGGTGGAGGTTGGTGGACAGTGGTCACAGCCAATCCTTGCAGCTGACTGGCCTGGGTAAATCCCTCCCATTGACCTGCCAGCAGCAGCCAAGGCTAAACTACAAGAGGAGGGTGTAGTCTGCCCACATGAAGGGCACACCTTGAGTAAACAGCTTGGGTGATAGGGGAGGCTGTGCCACTGGACCCTACAGGACACCTACTACATTAGGCCACACTACCAAGACAGGAAGTCAAAGCAGCTCTACTTAATACATAGAAACAAACACAGGGAGGCTGCCAAAATGAGGAGACAAAGAAACATGGCCCACATGAAAGAACAGATCAAAGCCCAGAAAAAGAGCTAAAGGAAATGGAGATAAGCAATCTGTCAGATGCAGAGTTCAAAACACTGGTTATAAGGATACTCAGGGAACTTAGTGAGGACCTCAGCAGCATAAAAAAGACCCAGTTAGAAATGAAGGATTCACTAATTGAAAATAAAGAACAATTTACAGGGAAACAACTGTAATGGATGAAGCTGAGAATCAAATCAATTTTGATTTTGAACATAAGGAAGAAAAACAAAAACTAAAACTAAACAAAACATGCATAACAACGAGGAGGAAAAAAAATCCAAAAAAATGAAGATAGTATAAACAGTCTCTGGTACAACTTGAAGAGGTCCAACATTCATATCATAGGGGTGCCAGAAGGAGAAGAGAGAGAGCAAGACATTGGAAATCTATCTGAAAAAAATAGTGAAAGAAAACTTTCCTAATTTGGTGAAGGAAATAGACATGCAACTCCAGGAAGCATAGAGTCCCAATTATGATGGAAGCAAAGAAGCTCACTTCAAGACACATCATAATTAAAAGGCCAAAGGTTAAAGATGAAGAGAAACTCTTAAAAGCAGCAAGAGAAAAGTAATTACCAGTTGGTTGCCAGATGAGAGAGGGGAAGGGGAGAATGGGTGAAGAGGTTAGTGGATTAAGAAACACAAACAGGCTCTGGCTGGTGTGGCTCAGTGGATTGAGTGCCATCCTGCAAACTGAAAGGTCGCCGGTTCGAATACCAGTCAGGGCACATGCCTGGGTTGTGGGCCAGGTCCCCAGTTGGGGGTGTGCCAGAGGCTACCAATCAATGTATCTGTCACACATCCATGTTTCTCTTCCTCTCTTTCTCCCTCCTTTCCCCTCTCTCTAAAAATAAAAATAAATAAGGTCTTTTTTTAAAAAAGAAGTACAAATAGGTAGTTCCAGAATAGCCATGGGGATGTAAAGTACAGTATAGAAAATGGAGTAGCCGAAGAACTTATCTGCATGACCCATGGGCATGAACAATGGTTGTGGGATTGCCTGAGGGAGTTGGGGGCATTGCGTGGCGGGGGGCAAAGGGGAAAACTCAATAGCATAATCAATAAAATATAATTTTTTTAAAAGGCACAGAAAGGGCAAACAAAATTATTGTTGAATTAACTACAGTTTATCTCCATCACGTGGTATGCTGCAGCTGAGAAAAAGACAAAGAAGCTCTCTAGGAACAGATATGGAGTCATTTCCAAGTATATGATTAAATGATAAAAGCAAGTCACAAAAGAGTATTTAGAGTTTGCTACCATTTGCCTAAGGAAGGAGAGAGATGAAAAACTGTGTATGTGTGCATGTGTAAGGGAGGTTATCTTTAAAAACAGATAAACCAGACAATAATGAACTTGGTTACCTACAAGCAGTGGGGGGATGTGGGGAGAAAGGCTATGGGAAGGGGTGATACTCCTCAAAGTGTACCTGTTTGTATGGTTTCACATTTTTGAAGCATCCTCTACATATTCAAAATAAAAGCAAGTTAATGAGGATGAGAAGATAAAAACCCTAATACTAAAGAAAACTGAAACCAATGAACCCACCTGTAGTACCAATGGATATCATTATCCCCACTGAAGGGATGGAGGAGAAATACCCCAGGCATTTATACATAAGAATTTCACTATGTGCTCTCGGCTTTGGTGGGGAGGAGCAGGGAGGTCAGCACAGCAGGGAAAACTGCAAACAGATCCTGACCTCTTTCTGAGAGTTGTTTACAGTGAAAGGATCCTGGAGCTATTGCAGATCTACTATGGAATTGAGCAAATGAGCAAAAGTGTTAGTGGTACAGAAGGAAAATACGAGTGTGGAGTAGAGGATGGGTTGGAAGTGGAGCCGTCAGTTGGACACATGACCTCTACAGCAGGCACACGCAGGAATGTAAGCACGTGAGGGTGTACATATGTAGCTGCATGGATGTGACGTGTCTTTATTTTCTGGCTCCGCCTACTGGAAAAGTCTCAAAACAAAATGCCCCAGCAGAAACGAGCACAGCCAGCGCTCAGGTCTTTCCTCTGACACCATTCCTCACCAGCAGGAGCCAGGGCTCCACGGGAAAATGGCTGATTCCAGCACTGGGGCCGGAAAGACAAAGAGGAGCCTGAAATACCTTGGTATGTATACAGGAAGTAAAGAAGTATTAAAAAAAGGAATGGGGACATGTCTAAAGGACCCAGGAGCCAGCTTGATGGGGCTCCCACTGGTCACGATGGGGACAATCTGAGCACCAAGACAATTAAGAAATTGTAATGAATTTGTTTTTAAAAATCATGAGTCCACACCAAAAATAAACACATAAATAAATAAATGGGGGAGAAAGCAGAGCCCTTGCTTGCAGGAAAATGCGAGTACCAACTGGAATGTGTGCGGGGCTGCGGAATAGTGGAAAATTGTCATTTCACAATCATCATAGTAAAGATTGGTATAGGCAAGAACATTAATGGATGTCAAGTCTCCGGGAGCAATTTCCTTGTGGAACACGATATTTGCGTGGCATCTTCTCACAGGTTGCCTATTGGTTGCAAGGGGAAAATGGCAACTACAGAGCTTCTCTCTCAGACATATCTTAACATGAGTGATCAGAACTCACACCCCCAGCAAGGGACAGCTAGAACTGTGGTCCCACACATGTGATCCCCTTGAAGGCCACAGCATCACTTACCTGGAATTTCAGCTATGGATTCCCTAGGAATCTAACCATGAGGAAATATCAGAAACCCCCGAATGAAAACATTCTATTTCTTTTCATGAGGGTGGGGTTGCAGTCTAAGAAAATGTCAACATCATTAAAAGACGAGAAAAGTAGATGAGCTGTGTCAGATTAAAGGAATTAAAGAGCCCTGGCTGGTGTGGCTCACTGGATTGAGCGCCAGCCTGCAAACCAAAAGGTTGCCAGTTCAAGTCCCAGTCAGAGCACATGCCTGGTTTGCTGGCAGGTCCCCTGTTGGGGGCATGTGAGAGGCAACCTATCGAGAGGCACATCGATGTTTCTCTACTTCTCTTTCTCCCTCCCTTCCATCCTCTCTAAAAATAAATAAATAAAATCTTCAAAGGACATTACAGAGAAGTAACAATTAAATGTAATAGGAGACCCTGGGTTGGAAAAAAATATGCTAGAAAGGACATGATCAAATGACATTTCTAAAATGTGTTTTGCTTCATTCGAAGATAACTTGATGAATGCACGTGTTAACATAAATAATGTGTCCGTGTTATCATGAAATTTGTTTTAACCTCAGGGACCCCCTGAAGGAGAAGTGTTGCCCTAAAATAAGAGTTGGTTTGCCCCAGCATTTGAAAGAGCAGAATAAAAGATAAAACTTGAAAAGTGAATTGTATTTGCCTTGGTTTGCAATAGTTTGGATAGAAGTTACGAAACAATAAAATTTTGGGGAAGTTTGTTCAACCCTACTGGGCTTCCATCTTAGTTTACTGATTGTCTCCTCCTAAAACTTGAAGATTATTCCTTAGCTCTGCCTGTTAGCAGAGATTCTAGGTCTTGCCAGAATAAATGTCTTGCTCTGTGCCAACTTTATTGATTATTTATGGGGAAATCCAAAACCCAAAGGCACTTTGCCTAAAAAAGAGCTAAGATGTTTTATAATGACATCACACCTATGTTTATTATTAAATTTTTTATTTCCACTTGGATTAAATAGGTAACCAAGGATTAAACTGGTATCCACTCCTGATCCCATTTTAATCAAATGTCTGAATCTCCACTGACATCTTTTTGATCTTTACTTTCCCCAAATTGACAGCCAAATGTAGACAAAACAAAACAAAATCAAACTCTCAGAATATTTCAAAATAGCTTTTTCATCTAAAACCATCTTTATGATTTCCCACTGGGCTCCCCTTAAAAAGTCGCAAAGGTTTGTTCTTTCCCCTCGTAAAGACGGCGCTAGAAATAGTTAAGTTTGTTCCTTGTGTTGTTAGCGCAAGAGTTGCGTGGGCAGAGACCCTCCACTCCCCCGGGTTACGTTTGCACAGGCCAATGTTGTTAACGTGAGTATTTCAGAAATGGGGAGCTGTGGGGAAGTCTCCCTGGATCCTTTGTTTTCTATAACACTTCTTACATCAGTGAAAATACCAACCAGAACTCTTTCGAGAGAATTCTGCCACGTTGCCTGTATTTGTCGGTGCCCTGGGCGTACTCTGCCTATGTTCAGGGGAGTCAAGTTATCGATCACCATCTCGGTTACTATTTAGAATGTTTACTTGCTCTCAACCTAACTTCTTTCATTTGAGTGTAGGGTTTTGAAGCCAGCGACTTCAGTGGGAGATGCACATGAAGTCGGAGCAGAAAACAGATGCCTACTCCAGACTTTCTTGATGTTGTTGGTTAGAAATATTGTCTCAAGATAATGATATTTTCTATATGGAGATTTTTTCCCTCTCTAAAAATGACACCCATTTACTTGTATAAATCAGATCTAATATTCAGCGACTTCTTTGGAAATAGGCTTAATCATTAGCCTTAGAGACATTTTGTCTAAATTGTTTCTGGGACTGGTTTTATCATCCTGTTTTACATGCCCTAGAAACAACCAGATTTCCTCAGCAATTGCATTATTCTTATTATGAACTCTCATCAGACCTGTCAGAGTTGAAAATCATCCGTCACAAATTCACCAGAGCCACTAAGTCTCCGCGGCTACAGACAGCTGTGATTGCACTCTGAGGCTTGTGCGGCTACCAGCTGCAGGCCAGGGCTGCGTCTTCTATAAGACTCGGACTCCAGGAAATGAACTGTAGAGATTCTTCTAAATGATTGGCATGTCACAGAACAAACTCTTGAGAACAGGCTTCTGAGCTGAGACGGTTCCAAGAGCTTCAGATGCTGATGGTAATGGTCTGAGTCGGAATTTCCAGAACTCTCATTCTTGAGAAACAGAAGGCTTCCTGAGACCTTCAGTCCAGCGGAATAAGAATGAATCACATAGGATGAACAGCGTTTACAGGGAAATGTTATTGTAGTTATTTGTTTGGAATATGGTGGATGTATTTCTAATGTTCTATTTTCTAGATATGTAAGGAAGCCTTTTTTTGTAAGGAATCTGTAATCCACAGAAATCTAGTAAAACTCTGTTTTGGTAAGCTGGAATAAAATATTTTTAAATGATATATAATTTCCACCGATCACCCAGAATTCAGAAACTCTTAGTTTTCTTGGCAAGATATGTAATTGCACAGGTTCAATAAGAATCTGCCTTATTTTTTGCCAGGATATAATTGATACATTAATTGTGCATTCGCTGCCGTGCTAGAGGCTCATATTGGAGACAGTGTTTGTTTTACTTCTAAATTCATGTCCACAAAGCCCTCCCAGGAAAACGGCCCTGGTACCAGGCCTATAGCGGCACTGAAGGGCACCAGGGAATCTTGGGAAATTTGGGGGGCCTTGGGAAGACAGGAAGTCACCCAAATTTATAGGTTCTACAGATGAAAATTGATGGAGAGGGCTTGGTTTTGCACAGTTCAGGAAACAGAAGCTTTTGAAAATCCAACCTGAGTTTCCTTATGGAGGCTTTCAACCAAGCAAATTCAAGAAGGCCTATACGGTGAATTAATGCTCTGTGCAAATAACCAGGCTAAATCCAAAAGACCACCCTAGTTTGTGATGAAGAACAATCTTTCTTTGAGATTATTAGGGTCTGAAGAAAAGGGGGAGACTGTGAGTAAAAACTGTGAGACCAAAATACACAAAATGATTACTCGAAGTCCTGACTGAGGCCTCGCTGGGATCTCTCAGCTTTTCTTTGTCTTTGAGCGGCAGTATTTTAAAACTCTGTTAAGCTGTAGAAACCGATAAGAATACAAATTCATTATGTCTGATGGGCACTTGGTCACTGCCTAGTAGACAGACACACCTGCGTCTATGTGTAAATCCCTCCCAGCAGTAATCGGCCCAGGACTTGGGAGATGTGGGCACTTCTGCCAGGCTCCTCCCATTGTGGAGAGCCCGAGATGTTTGGGAGCCTGGGCGACACAGTCTCCATTGCCCCCCGGCCCCCCAGAACTCTCCGGATTTTCCTGTGGTATTCAAACACCGAGGCCTGCGGAGAAGTGCCTGCCTTGTTTCCCACGCAGCACACAGCCTTACCAACCAACCCGAAATCCAGAACAATTTCTGATCCACTTTCATCTACCTCACAGAAAACCAGAGCTACGTTTGCATTATGCTACTTTAGAATCTTATTTTCTGAAATGTGTGCCTTTCATTCCCTCAGTGAGCATCTAGGTTGCAGAAGGCACTGAATAAGAAAGAATTATAAAGAACGGGGACTCTCCTATCTCCTATTAACTTGAGAAAACTAAGCAACCCTTCTAAGACTAAATTGCTTTGTATTGTAAGAACCCTTTGAGCCAGCAGATAAATACAAAAACCCTGAAGTCCAGAATTCTTGTGCCATCTGACTGGTCCGGAGTGTCAAATTGTCAAGGGCAGAGACATCATGGCCATGTGCCAGAATGTTCTGTTCATCCTTGCAACCTGCTGACCAACTTGGAAAGTCTTTTCTCTGACCCAAATGCTCCTGGAGAGTGGGCCAGGCCTCCTGGACACCCAGGGACTCAACCACCAAGGAATTAAAGTACTTTATTTCCGTGTGACAGCTGAGGAGAACCAGCAGTGCCCCAGTGCTGGCACAGATGTCTGAGCAGACATTTTGTCCTGCTTTTAGACACAGAGTTCCAGAGAGACGGTGTTGCAATGGAAGTAGCCCCCTATTCACCCAACCTTGAGCTTGGCCCATGAGCTCCAGCCGGCACTGTGGTTTGGGGTAGGCCCCTGACAAAACAGACAGGATTCAGACACTGTGTGGATTCTGGCTTGGAGCCCACCTGGCCGCCTGTCTGCCGCTCACCCGACTTGTGTGGATGGATCACAAAGCCCACTCTTCTTCAAGCTCTGCCAGCCCATGCAAACAAGGGGTACAGCTGCTCCCCATCCCCACCCCAGCAAGGACAAGTAATTCAAAGCACATTCGGCCCCTCACCTGAAAACCCTGTAGAAGAGGGTTTGCAGTTTTCTCTAATGACATGCAAGTGTTCTCATCCCTGGAATAACTGTAAGGTTCTCCTTTAACGTCTGCAGGGGAGACCCCCCCTGCTAGCTGCAGCTTCCCTCCCCACCACTCCGGGCTTGCCTTTGGGCCGCCCTGCTCACTAGTACATCACCCCTCCCCTTCCCTCCCAGGGCCAGTGCTGAGCCAAAAACCTAATCAATGCAGAACACCGTTAAGCAATGCTGAACCCCCACATGCAACATCAGGTGCTGAGCACATGCGATGTTCTGTTGGAGAACCTTCTGGAGCTTCCAGAGGTCTATACAGTTTCGGAGCTTGAGCCTCTTCTCTGGCTTTACTGAGCAGAGGCTCCTGGTTGGGCCCTGCCAGGTTCCGGGGATGAAAGACACACTATCCCTCCCTTCAGGTCACTGCTGTGGGGACTTGTTCTCTCACGACTCAAGGGGATGGAACCCTGGCAGCTGGAAGGAGGAATTTCAGGAATTGGGCTCAGTGCAGCAGTGTAATGGGCCATCTTGGAAAGCTCTGGTGTGAGGGTCCCATCACAGACGGTGTGCTGGCAGCCAGCAGGCTTTTGCCCACCCGGCCAGGGAGGCAGCAAACGCATTCCCATCAGATGACCAGCAGCTGAGACAGTGGGATCCTGCTCTCCTGCGGGTGCAAACCAGCCTCTGAACCCAGGGGTTCCATCTCCCCAGCCCCGTGGAGCACAGTCGATTGGTGAATGCCATCACTTAATCTCCATGTTCTGCCTTGTGGGTTTCACTTCTTCATATACTTTTCTTTTAAGCCTTACACTACACCTGAGAAGACGCAGAACAAAGCGAATAGCCGCAAGAAATGCCCTCGCCTGACTGGGCTGCTGTTGTTTCCAGCGTCGTTCTGTACACCGAAAAGGCTGCAGTTTCAATCCCCTGGCTGGCCACACACCCAGGTGGTGGTTCAGTCCCCAGTCAGGGCGCACATGGGAGGCAGCCAATCGATGTTTCTCTCACGTAGATGTTTCTCTCTCTCTCTCCCCCACCCCTTTCTCTCTCTAAAATTAATAAACATATCCTTGGGTGAGGATTCAAAGAGAGAGAGAGAGAGAGAGAAAGAGGGAAAAAAAGAAATGCCCTCTTAGTTTTCTGCATACATAACCCAGGCGTATCGCAAAACACACACCAAAGAACATGTTCAGAAAGGCCCGAAAACTGGCATTTTACAACAGTCCCTAAAGGTTTGAAAAACAGGGCCAAGGGGCATCGGTGCCGAAGATGATTGGCGTCGATCCATAGGAAGCTGGCCTGTGTTGTGCTGTGGACACCTGGTGTGTTTGTTGTAATTGGTTTCCCAGCTGGCTCTGCCGCCTTTGTTAATTGCGTGCGTTCCTCTTGACAAAAGTGACACGCTGGTGGCAATGACGTGCGTTTGAGCTAATCCTAAAGCCACACTCCTGACCAGAACCTAAGGCAGGGGCAGAGCCCACAGGTCATTTCTGTCACAGGACTATGGGCGGGGTGACTTGAAGGGACCACTCATAATCGTGTCACCTCAATGTGCCCAGTTAGTGACAGCTTTCCTGGGCCCACTGACCCATGATGTTCTTTATCAAGACTTGGTCTGAAGATCCTCAGCTACTTGATTTTGACTCTGCAGAGCAGAGGAGACGCTGCTCAGGGAATTTCTGGAACTCAGACTAAATGCTCAGCGCACAAACGAATGCTGAACTCGGTGAGCGAGAATGTACAGCGCAATAGAATACACGCAAAATACCAAAGTATCTCCCTCCCAATACTTACTAATAATGAAGAGAAAAATAGCCCTGGCTGGTGTGGCTCAGTGGATTGAGTGCTGGACTGCGAACCAGGGGTCGCCAGTTCGATTCCATGTCGGGGTGCATGCCTAGGTTGCAGGCCAGGTCCCCAGTGGGGGGTGCATGAGAAGCAACCACATATATATGTTTGTCTCCAAAAAATAAATTAATTAATAAAAATAATAAAGAGAAAAATAGATCTTAGACGCTCCGGGCTGCAGAGGTCAGGCCACAAGGAGGTCGGTGTGCCGCTGTAGACCCTCCCAGGCGCAGACTTCGAATGAGAGCAGCCTGGATAAACTCCCCAGGAGAAAACACATTCTGAGGTCAATGAGCCCAGACCCTTTTATCATATGGATGGCGTTGCCCAGCAGCCTTACCCAAGTTTCCCATACCTATATTCTGCCTATAATCCGCTCTCTGTTCCTGGGGCAGAATTCAGAAGTGGAAATCTGCATTTCCTGTTTGGTGGTGCTGAATGAGGATCCGGGTCTCCTTGCACCCCAATCCCCTTGGCCCACTAACCTGACCAGAGACCTAAATTCCCTGGGTGTCGTAACCCAGCATGGTTCCAGCACAACCATGGCTACGGGGAAAAACAAGGGACTCAAACCGAACTTCAGCAGGTGCAGCACAGTGGGATTTCACAGAGTTCCTGCGGAAGCAGGGATGTGCTCGATAACCCTCAGGAGGGGCAAGATTCCTCCCTGGATAAAAGCTATGAAGAGGAAGTGGGACAGTGGGACAGCTATCCGCAGGGGCCTGTTCCCTCTGCTGCCTGGTTGGCCCAATGTAATAGTCTCGGGAGCCATCCAGTGTGAGGTGAGTTGGCGGCCGATGCAGAGCTGGAGAGGTCCCCTGAGCAAATGCCCCTGATAAACGAAGAGTCGCCACCCGACTGCACAGCAAAGGGAGAGAGGGGAAGTCCAGGGATAGGAAATTAAAGCAGGCCAGGGGCATATTTTTAAACCCAAAGGTGATGTATTTGAACAAAAATGCTACCTTAAACATTGCGCTTTCTGACGATTCAGACGATGGCGAGTCGGAAGACAAAACATGTGAGGTAGAATGACTGTTGGAAGAAATTAGTAGTCCAAGTTCTAAAGAAAGTTTTATCGGAGTCATGCAGGGCAACCAGGTTGTCAGAGAGCTCTTTCAACCCACAAGTCGTCTGGCCCGGCGGCGATAAGCAAGCTGCATATGAGAACTCCCCTCCAATTAGCATGCTGACAGGAAACCAGGACGTTGACAGCAATGACAGCCAGCGTCAAACAGAGCATGTGACCACCCAGGAGGGATTGGAGCCCATGACGTTGTCTCAGGAATCATCGGAATGCAATGAAACAAATTTCTGAATTCCAACTACAAAGGAGAGCTAAACGTGGCATCGTCGTGGTGGGCTAGAACGTGAGATGTCTTGATTTGAACTAACAAAGCTGTTATATCAACAAAAAAAAAAGAATGATAATATAATAAAGGGAAAATAAGTAACTTTAGGTAGCAGACACCGCCTTAATCAGGTGATAAAAATTAACATCGCCAGGAACGAGACATATCAACAGCATGTACCCATGATGTGAGACACTGAAGGATACCTCACCTCGGTGGGATTCTTCCCCCAAATCTATAACCTCAATCTAATCATGAAGTTGTGCACCTGAAATTTCTATACTGTTATTAACCAATGTCAGTTACTCCGATAAATATAATTTTTAAAAAGAATGCATCAGAAAGTCCAATTTGAGGAATATTCTACAAAACCCATAAACATACTGTTCTTCAGAAGGTTCAAGGTCATAAAGGAAAAGGAGAGACTGCAAAACTGTCACAGACCGGAGACTAAGGAGACATGATAACTAAATGTAACGTGGGGTCCCAGGACAGGAAAAGGACACCAGAAGAAAAGCCAATGGCATCCAAATGAAGTCCGCGGTTAGTTACCAGCACGGCGCCGGCGCACTGCGGCCACCAGGAGGAAAAAGCTGGCTAAAATGCTGCATGGGACCTCTCTCCAAACTCTCCCTGCAACTACTCTGTATGTCTACACTTATTTCAGAATGCAAAGTTTTTCCTGGAAAAACAGAAGGTGAGATCTCCTCCCACCTAAGCTGCCACACTTCAGGGGGGCCACCTCTGGAGAAAGCAGGCTACCTCCAGCCGTCATTCGTCTTCCTGCATTTCGTTCGTATGACTGTTAAATCAATAGCTACATCTTCGAAGTAAATAATTGTGTCAGTGGTACGTTAATGGCCTCCTGCATTCAAGTTGTCAGGAGTGTGTTTGTCAGCAGAACAAAATGATTGATTTCCTGCCCACCCGCCCACGGCACAAACGGAGGAGCTGCCTGCAGCCGAGAATGGAAGCTACAGGGACAAACCTGCTACCCAGAACCCCTCCCGGTGCTGGCACCTACAAGCAGTGGGTGAAATGTTTCCTCTCCAGTGAATCATGGTTTACTACAGGTTAACTTCTAGGGGAGAAAGGGTTAAGCACCTTCAGTCCTAAGAGCAACTGGGAGAATCCCAGAAAGGTATGGTTTGCCATTTTTTCTTGGGTCTGAGCCTTGGAAGCAGGTGAGCCTCATCACAGAGAGGACGCAGAGTCAGCCAGTAGGTGACGGCGTTGCTGGGCTGATGGCTCAGCCAGCTCTGCACCCTGGGCACTGATCCGCAAACCTGCATGGCAGACGCAAGCGTTTTTGGGACTGACTGAATTGTAGCTTCCAATGATGATATCACCGTGATTCACAGTGATGGTGGTCCTGGTCCCTTTTAAAGTAGGACCTGTGTGCGCATGTTGTGTAGCTGAAAATAAACGATGCATGTCCTCAGGGAGAGGAAAGGACTGAACAAGCCGTGTTCGTGAGGCATAGACTCTCCTCCGAAACGCAGTTCGATACCAGCAGCAACCACAGGCAGTTAGGAAGGACCAGGAAGCAGGCAGAGCTGACCACAAATATTTGCACAGTTTAGGAAAGGAAATCAATTGAAGCATTAAAGGGAGAGGGGAGGAAAGAAGTGGTTCACTGAGCTCCACATCCTGGGCAGCTGAAGGGAAGCAACCGCAGCCGGTGCTCACGCACCAACGCAGCAGCGATGACCCCTTAACCCTCCTTATCCAGCGGTGCTCAGCTCTGCCGTCCCTCTGAGCAGCGGGCGTCAGCAGCCCGCCATCCATGGATTATTCACACAAGCGTACCACACCCTCCCGCAGAAAGCAGGGGCCACCCTGCCCTCTCATTACCGTGCCCCACAGCCCCTGCTGGTTCACTGCGTCGCAAGTACAACCCTTCTGTGACCCTGCGTGACTTGCCAGCACCCTCCTCCTTCCTGGCTTGTCAGTGTATGTGACTGATAAACTACTGTCGATCTCCCCTGAGTCAGCTGTTCTGCCACCCCGCTAAGCCTTGGGCAGGCTTCCCTCCTCCATCACCAACAGGTGCTTAAGGCAGGCCTCCATGTTCCTAAATCCATCTGACTTTGGGGTTCTCAACTGGAGTGATATGTATCCCCAACCTCCCGGAGGCTTCGTAATGTCTGGGGACATTTTTGGTTGTCACAATTCGGGAATGCTACTGGCATCTAGTGAGTAGGGGCCAGGGATGCTGCTCGACATCCTACAATGCCCAGGACAACCCCCCACAACGAAGGTCCAGCCCCAGATGTCAACAGTCTGAAGCTGAGGCAAGCCGCCCTGACACCCCCCGTTGCTGATTGATCAGCAACGCTTGGGACAACTGATTACTCCTTGAAAGACTTTCTTCCGGCACAGCACACTCCCCAGCTACTCCTGTGTCAGTAGCTGCTACTTTTCATCCTGCGGCTGGATCCCCCTTATCCCCAACTCTAAATGTTGGGGGTGGGGGGCCCAGGGCTCAGTCCTCTTCTCTTTTCTGTCCCCTGCTTACCATTACTCCCTGGGTCAGTGAAAATAATCTCATGGCTTAACCTACCCTCCACACACTGGCACACCCAAATGAGCATCTTCAGCTGGAAGTTCAACTGGACACTTCCACTTGGATGTCTAAGCAGGATCTCAAACTTAACATGCCAAAAATGTAATTGATCCCTCCCCCAGAAAGCCTCCAAATCCACTTCTTCCAGTCTCTCTACCTTAGTCAATGGCAGCCCATCCTCCCAGGTGCTCAGGCCTAACCCATGGAGTCCTCCCTGACATCTTTTACACCCTAAAGGCAGTCTATTAACCAAGCTCACATGTCCTACCATCCCTGACTTTTCCCCACCTCCTCCACCTCCCCCTTGCCAGTCTTGCCGTGATTATTGTAGTAGCCTCCTGCCCAGTCTCCCCCTTCCACACTTGCCACCCCTGGTCTCTCCTCCACACAACAGGCAGGTGCATCAAACCCTCCAGCATCTCCTCACCGCACCGGAAGGGGAAGTCTAAGTCGCACTTCCCCACGCAACCTCCCCTCCCTCTCTCCATCTGATGACCTCACCTCCACAGTCTGCTCCTCCTGCCTTAGGACCCGTGCACTTGATACACTCCCTATCTGGAATGCTCTTTCCCCGGATACCAACACCACTTAATTCCTTCAAGTTTTTGTTCAGTGAAACCTTCCTCAGTCACACCTCTTAAAAATGCAGCTCTTGCTCTGGCCAGTGTGGCTCAGTTGGTTGGAGCATCATTCCAGAACCAAAAGGTTGTGGGTTCTGTTTCCAGTTGGAGCCCAAGATACCTAGGTTGCGGGTTCACTCCTGGTCCAGGTGTTTGTAGGAGGCAACCAACCAATGCTTCTCTCTCACCCTTCTCTCTCCCTCTCTCTCTAAAAGCAATGAAAAAATGTCCTCAGGAGAAAATAGTTTTTAATAATAAATAAATAAATAAAATGAAATAAAAGTGCAGCTTTTCCCAATTCATTCTGTAAGGCCAATATTACCCTGATATCAAAACCAGACAAAGACATCACAAAAAAACTGTAATTCAGTATGTCTTATGAATATAAAAGAAAAGTCCTCAACAAATTACTAACAAACAGAATTCAGCAATATATAAAAAGAATTATATAGCATGACCCAGTGTAATTTATCCCAGGAATTCAAGGCTGGTTTATCATTCAAAAAATCAATTCATGTGTCCTGGCCAGGTGGCTCAGCTGGTTGGAGCATCGTTGTCTGTACCAAAAGTTTGCAGGTTTGATTCCCAGCCAGGACACATATGTAGGTTGTGCATTCAGTCCCCAGTTGGGGAGTGTCTGGGAGAAAATCAATTAGTGCAAAACACCATATCAATACATAAATGACAAAAAAACACATTATCATTTCAATAGACACAGAAAAAAAGCATTCAATAAAATCTAACAATCCTTCCAATAAAACACTTGCAAACAATAATATAAACAGAACCACTTTAAAATAAAGCTGAAGCCTCCCTGGCCATGTGGCTCAGTTGGTTGGAGTGTCATCCCACAGACCAAAAGTTTGTGGGTTCAATTCCTGGTCAGGGCACATACCCAGGTTGTGGATTTCGGTTCCCAGTCGGGGCATGTATGAGAAGGTAACTAATTGATGTTTCTCTCTCTCTCCCCCCGCCCACACACACCTTCTTCTCTCTCTAAAAAAAAAAAATGTAATCAAAAATTGTCCTCGGGTGAGGACAAAAC
This sequence comes from Desmodus rotundus, assembly GCF_022682495.2. NCBI lineage: Eukaryota > Metazoa > Chordata > Mammalia > Chiroptera > Phyllostomidae > Desmodus > Desmodus rotundus. Next base: position 99,181,672 of record NC_071387.1, read on the forward strand.
GAAGCTGAAGCTGTCATGCCAGAGGAACTAACTGCCTTGCACATGTTACAGCTCAAACCTTGGAACGTCAAAAACAGGGGAAAATCACCTTAGGACTGGACATAAACAGCCTTGTTTCCCAAAACACTATTTGTAAAGATAAAAAGAAAATAATTACTATCACTACTGCACTGATGCCTAGTGGACCAAAAATTTAAAACATTATTTAAAATTAACGTCACTATGTTATATTATCTGTAACAATACAAATGCCTTCCATCTACTGAAGTCATTGTTCCCCTCCCCTTTCTCATAAATACTTTGTCTCTTATAACATCATTTTGGCTTCTGCCTGAATTAAGGATTCCTGAATAGCTATCCTTTTAAAATATTTTTAAATTTATTTTTAGAGAGGGGGTGGGAGAGAGAAAGAGAGGGAGAGAAACATCAGCTTGTGGTTGCCTCTCGCATGCCCCCCACCAAGGACATTTGCACCAACTGAGAATCGAATCAGCGATCCTTTGGTTTGCAGTCCGGGGCTCAATCCACTGAGCCACACCAGCCAGGGCCTGAATAGCTGTTCTAATTGGTCTCAGATAAATGCCTGCCTGCCTCTCACTTTGAAAGGCCTTTTTATTTTTAGGTTAAAACACTCAATAAGCAGGAATAGAAGGGAACTTTCTCAACATAATAAAGAGCATCTATTAAAAACCAACAACAAACATCATACTCAATGATGGAAGACTAAATGCTTCCCCCCTAAGATCAGGAACAAGGCAAAGACATCCACTCTTGCCATTCAGCATGCTATTCAGCATTGCACTGGAGTTTCTAGGCTGTGCAAATAGGCAAAAGAATGAAATAAAAAGTATCTAGACTGGAAAGAAAGAACTAAGACGATCTTTATTTGCAAATGACAGGGTCTTGTACACAGAAAATTCTAAAGAATATACTCAAAACTATCAGAAGTGACAAGTGAATTCAGCAAGGTTAAAAAATATAAAGTTAATAAGTAAAACCCTATTGTATTTCTATATACTTGCAATGAGCAAACAAAAAATGAAATTAAGAAAACAATTCCATTTACAATAACATGAAAAAGAACAAAATATTTTTTATAAAATTTTAACACGGAAGTTCAAAACTTACACTCTGAAAGCTATAAAATGTTGAAAGAAATTTTAAAAATAGAAAGACATTTCATGTCCATAGATTGAGAAAGTAAATATTACTAAGATGACAATACTCCTCAAATTGATCTGCAAATTCAATGAAATACCTTTCAAAATCCCATCTGGCTTCTTTGCAGAAATTGATAAACTGATCCTAAAATTCATATGGAAAATGTAAGGAGCCCAGAATAGCCAAAGCAATCTCGAAAAAAGAGCAAAGTTAGAGCAGCCACACTTCCTGATTTCAAAATTTTAGTACAAAGCTACAGTAACTAAGACAACGTAGTATTGGTGTAAAGATATAAATAGAGCCCTGGCTGGTGTGGCTCAGTGGATTGAGCAGTGGCCTGCAAGCCAAAAGGTCATTGGTTCGATTCCTGGTCAGGGAACATGGCTGGGTGGCGGGCCAGGTCCCCAGTTGGGGGCATGTAAGAGGCAATGGATTGATGTACCTCTCACACATTGATGTTTCTCTCCCTCTCTCCCTTCCCTCCCCTCTCTCTAAAAAATAAATAAATAAATAAAATATTTTTTTAAAGCATTATAAAAAGAAATGGTGCTGGGGAAACTGGATATCCAGATGCAAATGAATAAAGTTGGACCCCTACCTCACACCAAATGCAAAATTTAACTTAAAATGGAACCTAAATGTAAATGTAAGACCCAAGTGTGAGATCTAAAACTGTAAAACTCTAAGCAACGAATTTTGATATAAATCTTCATGACCTTGGATTAGGCAATTATTATTTTTTTATATTTTCTTATTTATTTTTAGAAAGAGATGAAGAGAGGGAGAGAGGGAGAGAAATATCAACGTGTGGTTGATTTTCACACGCCCCCTACTGCGAACCTAGCCTGCAACCCAGGCATGTGCCCTGACTGGAAATTGAACCAGCAACACTTTGGTTCACAGGTCAGCACTCAGTCCACTGAGCCACACCAGCCAGGGCGTGATTATTTTAGCTATGACACCAAAAGCACAAGCAACAAAAAAAACCCATAAATTAGACTTTATTAAAGTTAGAAAACTTTGTGCTTCAAAGGATACCATCGAGAAAGTGAGAGCCTTCTATTGCTGGAGGGGAAAAATGCCCCGGATCCTTGCAGGAACCTTGGTGTGCAGGGCAGGACACAAATCGAGTGAGGGAAGGAGAGGAATTCCCTGGATCACTGCGGGATTAATTTATTTAAAAAGGAAATAACAGAAAAATACTCAACATGCACAAGTCTTGTGAGGAAAATGAAGGAAAACCACCACCCCAAAGGCCGAGGAAGACCGCCCTTCGGAAGATGTACCCCAGGAGGCAGAAGGAAATCCTCCACCTTCCAAAAAGGTATAAGCCCGGGAGCAGAAGGAAACCTTAGAAGCAGGCTGACTCAACCTGCCCAGGGATTTAAAGAGGACCATTAGGTATTTCTTCAGGATCCAAATACCACTAGGTATTTGAAGAAGTACCAAGAGCAGTAGATGAGTTGGAAAGGCTTAGGGAAGAAATAGGAAGAGTAAGAGACAAGTTTGTGATCATGCATTGGAAGCAAAGGCGCTCACACAGCCTTTCTCATCCTGTGTGCTTCGGGCCTTAAATTCTTTTTTTTTTTTGGCAGGGGGCATGGTCTGATGGTAAAATCTGGCCCCTGCTTTGCTTCTGTTAGCATTTTTTAATATATATTTATTGATTATGCTATTACAGTTGTCCCATTTCCCCCCTACTCCACTCCATCCTGCCCTCCCCCTCCCTCCCACATTCCCCCCCTATAGTTCATGTCCATGGGTCATACTTATAAGTTCTTTGGCTTCTACATTTCCTACACTATTCTTACCCTCCCCCTGTCTATTTTCCACCTATCATCTATGCTACTTATTCTCTGTACCTTTACCCCCCTCTCCCCCTCCCACTCCCCTACTGACAACCCTCATGTGATCTCCATCTCTATGGTTCTGTTCCTGTTCTAGTTGTTTGCCTAGGTTGCTCTCGTTTTTGTTTTAGGTGTGGTCGTTAATAACTGTGAGTTTGCTGTCATTTTTACTGTTCCTATTTTTGATCTTCTTTTTCTTAGGTAACTCCCTTTAACATTTCATATAATAAGGGCTTGGTGATGATGAGCTTCTTTAACTTGACCTTATCTGAGAAGCACTTTATCTTCCCTTCCATTCTAAATGATAGCTTTGCTGGATACAGTAATCTTGGATGTAGGTCCTTGCGTTTAATCTTGGGTAATGTAATTATGATGTGCCTTGGTGTGTTCCTCCTTGGGTCCAGCTTCTTTGGGACTCTCTGAGCTTCCTGGACTTCCTGGAAGTCTATTTCCTTTGCCATATTAGGGAAGTTCTCCTTCATTATTTGTTCAAATAAGTTTTCAATTTTTTGTTCTTCCTCTTCTCCTTCTGGCACCCCTGTAATTCGGATGTTGGAACGTTTCAAGATGTCCTGGAGGTTCCTAAGCCTCTCCTCATTTTTCTGAGTTCTTGTTTCTTCATTCTTTTCTGGTTGGATGTTTCTTTCTTCCTTCTGGTCCACACCGTTGATTTGAGTCCCAGTTTCCTTCTCATCACTATTGGTTCCCTGTACATTTTCCTTTGTTTCTCTTAGCATAGGCTTCATTTTTTCATCTGGTTTTCGAACAGATTCAACCAACTCTGTGAGCATCTTGATAACCAGTGTTTTGAACTGTGCATCCGATAGGTTGGCTATCTCTTCCTCGCTTAGTTGTATTTTTTCTGGAGCTTTGAAGTGTTCTGTCATTTGGGCCTTTTTTTTTTTTTTTTGTCTTGGTGCGTCTGTTACTTTAAGGGACGGAGCCTTAGGTGTTCACCTGGGCGGAGTAATGCTGGTCCCTGCGCTGTGACGCTGTACGTGGGGGAGGGGCCAAGAGGGAGCAATGGCGCCGGCCTCACTCTCCACCGGATTTCAATCTTTCACTCCGCTACCCACAATCAAACTGGGCCCCTCTGGTGCTGGTTCCCGAGTGGGTGGGCCTGTGCACACTCTAGGCCCCCGTGGGTCTCTCCAACAACCTCTCCTGTGAGGCTGGAAGTCTCTCCTGCTGTTGCCCCAACCCCCACGGGCGTTTTCAATCAGAGGTTTGAGGCTTTATTTCCCCGAGCTGGAGCCCTGGGTTGCAGGGTCTGCTTTGCTACCCGCCGTTGGTCCGGTTTATCTATGCGCGAATGTGGGGCCGCAGGGTCTGCTTGTGCTCAGACTGCCTGCGCTGTTGGTCCCACACTCCGCCAGTCTCAGTCCCTCCACAGCCACGTGAGTCCTCTCTACCCCGGTGCCCATCTCCGCCCCTCCTACTGGTCTGGATGAATGTTTATTTTTTATTTCCTTGGTGTCAGACCCCCTTGCCTTTCGATTCTCTGTCAGTTCTGGTTGTGCGAGGAGGCGCAGTGTGTCTACCTACGCCGCCATCTTGGTTCTCCTGTTAGCATTTTTCTGACATAGGCTTTACCTTCATTTTACTTTTAATCATCTGGTGGAATTTTGTTTTAGGTGGTTTCCTTGTTACCAGCATCTTACTGGATTTTGCATTTTGACCCGTTCTCCGGGTCTATTTTTCAATTGGGAAATTTCACACATATGCATGAAAATATGTTCATTCCATACTGTAAAGTAAAACATACCAAGTTACAAAGCAGGGCATTTAGAATCAGCTCACAGATGTGGATAAAAACCCCCAGTTGTGTGTGTGCGTGGATACACCCACGCACACGCACATCAACAACTTAACTGCTTTGTCTGTGTGGAGCGAGTTTTCGTTTTGCTTCTAGGTATTTTTTAATGAACACATCCCACAGACAGAATTAAAATATTTTTAATAAGTAAGGGCATCACAGGAACTACTATAAAGGACACATGGACAAAATCAAGGGGGAGGGTGGAGGTGGGGGAGGGAGGTGGGTTCTGCTGGGGTGGGGTGGAGGGATGGGGAGAAAAGGCAGACAACTGTAATTGAATAACAATAAAAATTTTTTAAAAGTAAGTAAGGGAATCAAATAATTTGCAACCAGCTTATAAAGGCAATGGGGGTACCCAAATTCTTGATGAAATAATTATTTAAATGTAAACTTCAAATCACCTCTGGATCTCTTAGCCAGAAGAATGAAACTGGCAATTATTATTCTTTTAAACATGAAAAGACAATCCACAGACTGGGAGAAAATATTTGTAAATCAGATATCTGGCAAGAGACTCATATCTAGACTTTATTTAAAAATTATTACAATTCTTTAAAAACAGAAAAATCATTCTAAAAGTAAGCAAAATATCTCAATAGAAATTTCCCTAAAGAAGACTTAAAAATGACCGATAAGCACGTGAAAACATGAAGGAAACGTAGATTAAAACCACAGTAAGATGCCAGCTCACACCCACTATGAAGGCTCTAATCAAAATGCCGGTAAGACAAGTGTTGATGGGCATGTGGAGAGAGTGGAACCGCTGTACACGTCCAGTGGGAATGTAAAACGGCACAGCCACTTCAGAAAACAGTCTGACAGTTCCTTTCATGATTTAACATAATTCCCGTGTGATTCAGCAATTCCACGCCCAGGAATATATGCAAGAAACGTGGAAATGATTACGTATACAAAAACTTGTACACAAATGTTCAGAGCAACATAATGGCCAAAAAGTAGAAGCAATCTCAATTCCTTCACCTGAGGAATGGGTAGACAAAATGCGGTCTACCCACACAATGGATTTTATTTAGCCATAAAAAGGAATGAAACGCTGTTACATGCTATAACATGGATAAATCGTGAAGACATCATGCCAAGTGAAAGAAGGCAGACACACCCACCCCGGGGTGGACAGGGAGGACCCTGCTGGCTGGAGCGTGTATGCATGCATGGATGAGTCACCTGGCCCCCAGGCGCCTGTTTGGGTCCTCAGTCACCCCACAAGGGTCCTTAGCCCAGGAGGCGCTGCCTGGGAGCCAGGTGGCTCATTCCTCTCTTCCTCCTTCCAAACTTCCCAACACTGGCCTGCTCAAGGGATCCCCTGGAAACAACAAAAAAATACAAATTGTGTAATTTCAGTGGTTAGCAGTCATTTCAGTGCATAGCAGTAAAATGCTCGCATATTTGTATTTGAACTGTCAACACAATATAAAGATGGATGGTAAAATCCATGCTAATATTTTAATTTTTCCTCTCTTAGAATGACATTGAATAGCAAATAAAACCACCATAACAAATCAAGAGAAAGAAAGAGAGACACACACAGAGAGAGAGAGAGAGAGAGAGAGAGATTGTGGGGAAAAGCAAAAAAACTTTCTATTTTAGTATTTTACCAGCAATTTTTTCCTACTTTTTGAAAAAGAGGTCCTGGATTTTCATCTAACACTGGACCCTGAAAATTATGTAGCTGCCCTGGATTTAATCCACATGAATACAAGCTGGTCTTCAAGAATTCTTAAGTGTGTAAAAGGGATCCTGAGGCCAAAAATTTTGAGAACTACAGTCCTAAGAGCCCATCTTAGCTCAGGACCTTTGCACATGCTATTCCCTCTGCCAGGAAAACACTGTGCCTGCCCACATTCCTTGGCTTGTGGCCCCTACTTTGCATCACTCAGATCATTGCTTCCATTCTCATAGTGCCTTTGACTTTGACTGTCCTGCCTCCTCTCATAAGGATGCTGTGATTTCTCTGGAACAATCCAGGATAATTTCCTCCTAAGGTCTCAATCTCCCCATCCTCTTAACTGAATTCCACCTGCAAAGCCCCTTTTACCCTGTAAAGTATGTATTCACAGGTTCTGGGGATTAGACACAGCCAACCTTGGGGGCCATTATGGAGCCTACTACAGCCCCCCATCTGAAGCCTTCCCCCTTCCTGGCACCTATCAAGTTGAGTGTTCATGGGGTGACTATTTGTTTATTGTCTGTCTCCCTCCCTCCCAAAGAGATGCAGTGCTCTGCCAGGCAGGGACCACTTCTACTCTGTCCACAAGGTACCTCCAAAGCCTGGCACGACGCTGGGTACGTTGGTGCATGCTGGGAGCATACTTGTGGAATGATTAAGATAAAAGTTAGTTGTGGAAACAGCCAATAGGCCCCCCTCAGTCCAAGTGACAGATGAAGAAGCTTGGGAGGCAGGGTTTCTAGGGTCACATGAACATGTCCTGTCTGATGGGCCAGTGCACCTATCAGGGCGAGCACCTTCCCTCCGCTTCCCAGGGCCAAATTCCCAGTCCCCGCCCTTTGCCCTTCTTTCCTACAGACCAGATGACAAAGGGAAGCAATGTTGGCTGTGCAGCCCGTTTGGGAAACAAAATAAACCCACTCTTTGCACGGGCTGCAGAAATGCAGAGGGTGCTGGCCCAGTATCAGTGGGAGGGCCAGCCTTGCCCTGGTCTATCAGTTGGCTTTCTTCAAGAGCTCTCTCGCCTGGCAGGGTTGGAGCAGAAGTCCCGCATCTAAGGAGAAGCCAGTGTCCAGAAACCTTGAGAGCAAAACCGCACCAGAAAGGAGGCCTCGGCAGCACATGGGGCGGGCACGGCGTTTTGGCCCAGTTTGTGCACATTGGGGAAGACAGGCACTCAATCTCCCTGCCAACATTAGCACCCTTGACACATAGAAAATGTGGTCAGCCTGTGCACTTCGTTCTTTCTCCAGGAGAAGGAGGTGCCCTGGAGAGAGAGCCCTGGAGGGGAAGTGGAGTCGCGGCAGAGGGGCTCTGGATTGCATTATAAATACCCGCATCTGGTCCCTGGCAAGACTTGCTGCTTTTTATGAAATTACGTCTTTCGTTCTCTCTCAGAACTAGGATGTGGCTTTGATTTTTTTTCTGGTATGAGGGGAAGGGGTGCTGGAGCCATTTGGGCTATCCTGGTATCCCTTAGCTATGGCAGGGGACAGACACACAAATCGTTCCATGATGTGAATGCAGGAGAGGTCACAGGTGAGTTCCAGCTGAGCGCTGGCCAGCCATGCCCAGAGCCACCCCACCCCCCACCCTCACGCTGGCTGGCCTCCCAGCACCAAACAATCCTCTCTGGAGGCTGGGCACTGCCCATCTTACTTCCAAAAAGTCTAGATCCCACCTCCTCCTGAAAGCCTTTGTCATTGTGACCCCTGCCTTCACCCTCCGCCTCCCTGGGCCTCACGCACCCTGTTAGCATCCTGACAGGGTATGGACTGGGCCCTGGGGCAGGCAGATCTGGGCTGATGTTCTGGCTGGGGCTTTTCTCAGTGACACGACCTTCATCGAGTCACTTAGCCCCTCAGAGCCTCGGTGTTCTCATCTGTAAAATGGAAATATGGTTACACCCACCTCATGAAGTCATTTAAGGCTGCAGAGACAAGTCGGGCGTCCTGCAGGAGTGATGGGATGTGGTGAGGATTCAGTAAACCTGCACCACGGTCAGTACCGTGGTGACGTTATCACACCACGGGCCGTGCCAGCTTTCTCCCCTGAGTTCAGAATGGAAGGAGGCTAACCAGCCTGGCCCTGGGGGCTGGTGTGAGGCTTTCCCTGGAGGAGAGGGTGAGCAGAATAAGCTCTGGGAAGGTGTTGATGACGTTAGGCCAATTACACCAAGACAGAGAGCCAGGCTTCCAACATCCCTGTGGGTCTCGATTTTTTTTGAGGGACCACTCGAATCAGCAACACTTGGGAGGAAGTCCAGCCCAGGAGGGCTGCTCCTCTGCCCATGGAGCCCACAGAGAGAGGGCTTCTTATAGCAACTGCACGGCCAACCTATAGCTGTCCCCCTGGGGTCTTATTCTCCAGGTCTGGCTCCCTGCCTGTCAGCCTTTTCTTCCCTCTTTACAGGAGGGAAATGCAGGCCACAGGTCCACAGGGTATCTACTATGCCAGCATCTATGGGGGCATACCCAGGGGACAGGGCACATGTGGAGACAGAATGAGACGCTGCATCTCCCTTGAGGTCTCACCTTCCACTGGGAAAAAGACACACACAGTACAGGGGCTGCAGGTAAGGGGCCATGGGTGAGGAGCCTGACTTGGCATTAAGGAGAAGACCAAGTTCAATCCTCTGTGCCAGCCAGGGGGCACAGGAGTGGGGGAGGCAATAGCCCCCAGCCCAGCATCAGGACCACCTAACAGCTTGCTAGGGAGAAACCCATGGCCCCTTGGACATGCTGAATCTCAGTGCCTGAAGGGGGCCCGAGATCCCCAGGTATGCATTATGTAGCCGGCTTGGAAAACCTGGGCCACATTACCTGGCAGCAGCTGGGGACCAGGTCCCAAATAGAGAAAGCCTAGTAGGTGGAAACAGGGCCAGCCAAGGGTGCTGCTGAGGCACTGCTTCCCCGGACACCAGCCTGAACCTTATAGCCCGCCAGCGAAGGCAGGTCCTGGATCATTGCTTCGGCAAAATCATGCCCCCTCACAAGGTGTCCACATTCTGATCCCCAGAACCTGTAAATATGTCCCTCATATGGAGGGCAAAAGGGGCTCCAAGTTAAGGATTTTGAGATGGGAGATTATCCAGGTGGGCCCAACGTCATCACAAGAGTCTTAACAAGTGGAGAGCTTCTCCCAGCTGCAGTCAGAAGAAATGGGAGAGCGTAAGAAAAGTCAGTGGGATCTGAAGCATAAGAAGGACTCTACTCATTGTTTCGGGCTTCGATAATGGAGGAAGGGACCAGGAGCCAAGGAACGCAGGCAGCCTCCAGAAGCAATGGCCCTCAGCTGACAGCCAGCAGGAAAGTGGGAACCTTGGTCCTACAACCGCAAGGAGCTGAATTTTGCAAAGAGTCTGAGCAGGAAACAGACTCTCCCCTGGATCCTCCAGAAGGGGTGCTGCCCTGCCAGCACCGTGATTTTATCCTGATGAGACCCACGCTGCACTCTGGCTTCTGGCACTATAAGATAGCACATTGGTGTTGCTTTAAGACACGAGGTTGTGATGATCTGTTAAGGCAGCAATAGAAGGTGAAGATAAAGCTCCTTCTTGCAATGCTAACAAGCTACTTCAGATTGTCAGCTGCCCTCAGAGGGAATCCCCTGCCTCTCTCCCACATTCAGGACAGCCGTAGTTACTGAGGCCCTGCCGTGTCCCCCACACACACAGGCAGCCCCCGCCCAGGACTGGCCTGCTTCCAGGAGCCACACACGGGAAGGCAAGCTTCAGTTCTTTTTCTGCAACCCTGTGTTGGTTTCCTGGAGCTGCTGTAACAAAGAACCACAAGCTGAGTGGCTTTAAAAAAATAAAAAAGGCCCTGGCTGGTGTGGCTCAGTGCATTGAGTGCCGACCGGTGAACCAAGGGGTTGCTGGTTCGATTCCCAGTCAGGCACGTGCCTGGGTTGTGGGCCAGGTCCCAGTAGGGAGCGCAGGAGAGGCAACCACGCATTGATGTTTCTCTCCCTCTCTCTAAAAATAAATTAATAAAATATTTTTTTAAAAATAAGATTTAGCCCTGACCAGTGTGTCCCAGTCAGTTGGGCATCATCCTGCAAAGTGAAAGTTCGCTGCTTCGGTTCCCAGTCAGAGCACATGCCAGGGTTGTGGGTTTGGTTTCCAGTCGGGGCAGGTACAAGAGGCAACCGATCAATGTTTCTCTCTCACATTGATGTTTTTCTCCCTCTCCTTCTCCCTTTCTTCCCCTCTCTCTAAAAATAAATTTAAAAAAATTAAACTGCATCACTGAATGCGAAAAAAAAGGTGCACTGTGAAGAAAAAAAAAAAATTCTTCTCTGACAGTTCTGGAGGCCAGAAGCATGAAATCAAGGTATCACAGGCTAGGCTCACTCTGAAAACTGTAGGGTCTCTCCCTGCCCCCTCCGGCTTCCGGCGTTGCCAGCAATCCTTGGAGTCTGCCGGCATCACTCCGGTCCCTGTGTCCATCAGCACGTGGCCTCCTCTCCATGTGTCTGTGTCCTCACTTCTTCTTAGAAGGACACCAATCATTGGATTTAGGACCCACCGTGCACCAGGATGCTCTCACCCCAAAATCCTTAACTAATTGCATCTATAAAGACCCTATTTCCAAACAAGGTCAGTCACAGGTTCTGGGTGGGCATAAATTTGGGGGGACATTACTCAAGCCACCACAGACCCCTTTGGAAGGTAAGCTGCTGTGGCCTCACCACCTGTCTGCTGGGGCAGGAGCCTCCTGTAGCAGGTCCCAGTTCCAGCCCAGGTTTCCATCTCTACTCACAGGCGGGGCTTTGAGGGGGTCCCCCACAGAGGAAAGGAGCTCAGTGAGTTCTGCCTCAATCATGCCGGAACTAGAAAAGTCCCCAGAAAAGCTCCTGGTGACAGCATGTACCCTTACAGAACCCCTCCTAGTGGGTGCTTGGATGAAGACACAGGCCACCCTCACCACGGTTTGCCAGCCCTGACTTGGTGTTACCACGGAAAGCAGCAGCGGGCATTGCCATCAGGTTCGGCGTTCCTCCCCTCCCCCACGCTGTCCTGCAGGCCACTGGCTCTACCATATGGACCGCGGGCTTCTGAAGCACCATGCACATCTCCCCCACGGCCCAGGACTTGCGTCTTAAAGCGTTTGTGTTTACAACAGGACAATGACTAAACATTTGTTTCTGGCAAGAATTAATTCTGAGCTTATGATACTTAATGAGAACCAGACTGCACCCACAGGGTCCCATCCGGAGTGGCGCCAGCCTTCCCAGTACTTCTGAAGAGGAGCGGTGGGGTAGGTGACCTGGGAGAGCTGCCCACCCACAGGGGCCCATGGGTGGAAACCCCTGGTATAAACCAAATCACCATTTTGTAGCTTCTGGATTTTTCTCCACATCTCACCATCTAGAAAGTGAAGGTGGCATGAACCTTGTCTGAGCCCTGCCCCTCACTTCCAGAAGTTCTTCCTGGCTGGCCCACCCTGTTGTATTAGTTTTCTGTTCTGCATAACAAATGACCACCAATTTAGCAACTTAAAACAGCCCCCATTTATTTCATCCCAGCTTCTGTGAGTCAGGAGTTGGGCACGCATAGCTCAGGGTCTCACAGCAGGCGAGGTCCAGGGGCCCCACCCAAGCTCACGTACTTGTTGCGTTTGTAAGACTGAAGTCCCTGTTTTCTTGCTAGCTGTTGGTCAGGACCGCCCTCAGCTCTTACAGGCAGTCTCTGGCTCCTTCCCACCGGGCCCCCATAGTCCCTCTGACTTCTTCTGTCTCTGCATTGTAGACTCTCTGTGGACTGAACATTTGTGTCCCCTGCAAATCTCTATGTTGAAATCCCCACTGCCCCCAGGTGATGGTATTAGGAAGCAGAGCCTTTGGGAGGTGAGTAGGTCGTGAGGATGGAGCCTCATAAATGTGTAAGAAGAGACTCAGAAGCTAGCTTCCTGTGTCTGCTGTCCACCTGCGTGAGGACTCAATGAGAAAACAGCCATCTGCAAGCCAGGAAGCAGACCCCACCGGACACCAGAGGTGCCAGCACCCTCATCCAGAACTATGAGAAACCAATGTTTGTTTGTTTAAGGTTTTGTTTATTTATTTTCAGGGAGTCAGGAAGGGAGGGAGAAAGAGAGGGAGAGAAACAGCAGTGTGTGGTTGCCTCTTGTGCACCCCTCACTGGGGACCTGGCCTGCAACCCAGGCATGTACCCTGACTGAGAATCAAACTGGCGACCCTTTGGTCCGAAGGCCGGCACTCAATCCCCTGAGCCACACCAGCCAGGGCCAATGCTTGTTGCTTAAGTCACCCAGTCTATGGTATTTGTCATAGCAGTCCATGCTAAGAACTCCCTTTATATTTGTTTTTATTGAGGTGAAATTCACATAGCATAGAATTAACCATTTTAAAATGAACAGTTCAGTGGCATTTAGTACATTCACAATGGTGTGCCACCACTCTATCTAGTTCCACAACATCTCATTGCCCCTGTACCCAGTAAACGAGACCCCCTTTGAAGAGCCCACCTGATCAGACCAGGCCCACCCAGGATGCTCTCTCTCCCCTATGACGAACTCAAAGTCAGCTGGTTAGCAACTGAATCATAAGAGTGACATCCATCACATTCACACTCCAGGAGAGGGATTTTGCAGGACATGCACACCAAGGACGAGAAATTTTGAGGGCCACCTCGGAATTCTGCCTACCATACCCATCTACCCAAGGGCCAACCCGGAGGAAACACGTCCCCCTTCTGCCCTGTGCTGGCGGCTGCTTGAGCAGCCTCACATTGCAGCACAGACGCTCAGGCGCTGAGCGTCTGAGCCATAGGCAGACAAACCTGGATGTATGTGTTCTGCCAGTTGCTGGTGACACAGGGCCCTTCTCGGCCTCGATTTACTCATCCGTTGAATGGGAATAATAACATAGCTACCTAATAAATAAAATAACATTGTTTGAGCATTTGCCCGAAGCCAGCACTGTGCTAAATACTCCAAATACATTCTTCTGTGCCCAAGAAATGCTAGCTGTCACTATTATAACTGGCACCTGCCTCCTTTCCTTCTTTCCCATTCTTTCCACCTCCATAAGCTCCTGGGCTCTTTCTGGGCCGACCGTGAGGTGGTGAACTCCCTGAGGACAAAGGAATGCTGGGCTTGTTTCTTCTCGCTCTCCTGGGCCATGCCTGCAGCTCTGCACCACCAGCAAGGCTCTTCCTAGCCTGTGTGAAATCTCCCCTTTCTGCACCCCGACAAGACCAGCCAGTGATGGCAGCACTAGACCCCCTGCACAACGCCTCCATGAGGAAGCTCCCCAACCGGAGTCCCGACAGTGAAACCAGGAGTCAGACAGTTTCCAGATGATTCTCAAAAAAAAAAAAAAACCTGGTGTGTTTGGCAGAGGAGTTCCCTTGCTGCACAGCCCCTCGATCCTCCATCCGTGTAGGAGAGAGGCTTTCCCTGCGGCAGTCAAAGCATTCATCTCTGGACTGGCTTTCCATCAGATATCCTGTCCCGTCTCATAGAAGAGTAAGGGAGTGATAAGATCTGACCTGAGGGCAGCTGTCAGGCTGGACCGCTCTTCCCCCAGCGCTTGTGGCCATCAGGGAGAGCTGGGGTCAGAGAGACAGGGAGAACAAGATCTCCGATTGTTCTCTAATGCCCAGTGCAGTTCCCGTTTCCCTCTTAATCAGAATCCTGTTGTATGAAATCCTCCTGGCAACAGTTTTGCATTAACTGTCTTGGTTGGCTGACTTTTCATATGGCTCTTCCAGGGAAAAAGTGAATGCAATGTGGCTCAGATTAAGCAGAATGAAAGGAATTCCTTGGCCTCAAAGCCGGAGATTTGGCTCTGAGCCAGAGCAGAGTCCCTGGCCTCTTGTCTCATGTCCCCGAAGCGTGGGCAGTGCCCGTGCTGGAAGTCTCATTATTTCTGAAAGATGGAGCTCAATGTCCAGGGCAGCAGGGCTCAGGGACAGGGACATCACCTGAAGCTGCTGTGCATGCTCACCTGGAGGGTCTCCTCTGCTCCCGTGGCCTGCTGTCCATTGGGGCACTATGGTGGCCACCACAGACAGAATCTCCAGCCAACCAGGCCTTCGGGTGTTCTCAACCAGGCTTTGCCCTCAGCCTATCTGGAGATGCAGCCCTGGTAACCTAGTCCAGAGTGTGGGCCCTGCCTCTGGACCCCAACAGGCTAGCCAGCCTCTAGGAGCCACCCCATGCCTACCCTCTAACCCACCTGGGATTTTGTTCAAACCTCTTCTTCCAGGCCAGCTTGCCTAACCCAGACTGCCCCCAGCTTGTCCCACGGACCCCCAGACTCACCACCCCTGCCCTGGGAGCAGATCAAAGAGTCTCCCCAAACCTATGACCCATGGAAGGGCTGCTGCACCCAGCCATTGGGCCCTGTGCCATGGACAGACGCCCAGCCCAGGGCCCCGGCAGCCTGGAACCCAGAGTGTCCCAGAGCGCAGCTCATGTCTGAGACAAATCCCCAGGGTGGGGGCTGTGATTCACAGCTTAAGGGACCAAGGCTCCAAAGAGAACAGCTTCTGCCATGGAAGGACCTGAAGCTGGTGTTCTCTAACTCTTGTTTCTTAGATTCGCTATCTATTTGACATCCATTAATCACAGAGCCAAACTATTAGCCATAGGTGTTTGTTTACATCTCCCAGAGCCCGTGCTCCACACCGCACCATATTCCCCGCCCTACGTCACCCGGGGCCAGGCACCAGACAACGAGGGACAGCCCCTGCCCCCCAGCATCACTGGGATGATTCAAAGCGGCCAATCCTAAGCCGTCCACGCTGCCCTGCCCTGTTTGTCATTTCTTTCTCTCTGATGTGAAACTCTCCACTTCAGGCCAAGATAGAGTAACAGGGACTGGATTTACCCATTTGCCTGCAACAAAGTGGAAAATGAGGCAAACCCAACAAAGCAAAAACAGTGGTTTGCAGACACTGGACAGCAGGCAGCAGAGGACAGTGCCACTGAGACCCAGGAAATAAGGAGCGGAGTCCTCCAATCGCCCTGACTTGCTGCCCAGGCACGGCTTCTAGGTTCAAGGAGGAGAACTCCAGGGGAACAAGGTATCTAGAATCTGCCCTGGATGGAGTCCTGGAGAACTGAGCCACTCATAG
Source organism: Desmodus rotundus (assembly GCF_022682495.2). Taxonomy (NCBI): domain Eukaryota; kingdom Metazoa; phylum Chordata; class Mammalia; order Chiroptera; family Phyllostomidae; genus Desmodus; species Desmodus rotundus. Next base: position 99,197,289 of record NC_071387.1, read on the forward strand.
ACTGAGCCCAGATACCTGCGGAGGGTCCCCTCGAATCTTCAACTGAGGACTGAGTGGTGTGGGTGTGGGTGGGGGAGGAAACTGAGCCTGGGGCAGGATGGCTCCCCTCCTGGGGACAGGAGCAGAAGAACCAACCTCTGGTGTCACCTGGGGCTGGGAACAGCGCAGCTTTCAGCAGGGGAGCCAACTCCCTGTACAGCTTCCCTTCACCCTTCTCATTGTTTGCCGCCAGGCTATTCCTCCCTGTAGCCTCGTCCTGTTACACTGTGGCCCATGCATCCGTTAATGAACCCTTCACACCCCTGGAGAACAAATAAAGATCCCCCAGAACCTTGCCTCCCTAACCAATCCCTTTACTTAAAGGCTGGCTCGACTTCCACTTGTCACTGAAGCCCCTCTCTCATCCGTGGCCTGGCCCCCTCCTGGAAGGGACCATCTAAAGCTTGGAAGGGCTTCTGGATCTGGCTGGGGGGATAGGTCCCACATGGAACCACAGGGAGGATGGCCCAGCCCTGGGCGGAGGAGCCGCCTCAGAGGAGGATAGGAAGCACTGCGCACAGGATGGTAAGGAGGAGGACGTGCAAGCTGGCACTTCCTGGGTCTTCTCTAGAATGAAGACTCACTCTAGGAAAGTACTTTGGGGCCAGTTAGGTGGGTGGGTCCAGGTCCGGATGCCTCCTCTGTCTCCAGCTTGTTACAAGGGTCTTAGGGAAGGGGTCTTCTGGGGTTTCCAGGCCTGCAGGGTACACAGCGCACAGGAGAGAACACCGTGCTCACCCAGACGCACCTGCCTGTCCTGGTGGCAGGGAGGAAGGGACCCGTGGGCCCCAGCCCATACCAACCACAGCCAGAAGACAGGGGTGGGGTGAGGATCCCCCAAGGTAGAGGCAGTCACCTCCCAGGCTTCTCCAAGCCCCTTCCTGGATGCCCAGGCTGTGAGGACCCCCGCCCTCACCCACTCCATCCCAGTCTGACTGGAGTAGGAGGGGTGGAGAAGGGGTTCTTGGCCTTCTCCTCCACTGGGCGGAACAGGAAGAGGGTGATTGAATCAGAACTTCTCACTCCTTCTGGAACATTCCAACATGGAAAACCCACTAAGCAGCTGGGGAAGCAATTTAGGGACTTTAATTAAAGGCTGATGACTCTCCTGCAGAGCCCCACCCCCACACACAGCTGGGAGGACATACCACAGCTGCCCTCAACGTGTTCTGAGGCCCAGGCTCCAGAGTTGGCGGTTAGGCCCAGTTTCCACTGGGAGGGGTGTGAGCAGAACAAACCAGTTTACCCTTTCTCCTCATGGCTTCCAGAGCTTGCCTTCTGAGCTCGGCCTGGGCCCGAAGCCAGGTGAACTAGCGGCCCCCACAGCTCTGTACCCAAGAAGCTTCAGGAAGGGAAAAGTGGGTTGTGTCAGCAGACCAAGAAAAGGGGCTCAGTATAAGGAGGAAATAAGCCCGGAGTAAGAACACAGCTGCCCTGTTCCAAGGCTGCCTCCATCTCAGTGTGCACCTTCAGCAGGAAAGGCATTCCAGGCAGAGGGAACAGCATGTGCAAAGGCTATGAGGTCAGAAAGATCATAGAAGGTAGAAAGAGCGGACAGGGCAGAAGCGTAGGGGTGAGGAAAGCACACAGGCGGGGGCGGGGGCACACCTCAGAGGGTTTGATGGCTGCCATCAGGAGTCTGGTCTTCATTCTAGAAGCAATGGGGGTGGGGGAGAAGATTAGAGTCCTTTAAAATAATGGTATCGGTTTACTCTAAAGACGCCCCTCTGGACCCCATGCCTGCAGACCGCTCACTGCAGGAGAATAGAAGAGGCGCCAGGGCAACAGTGAGAGGCCCCGAGGCCATCCAGGCATGATGTGTCAGAAGTTTGGACAAGCGTGTGTCCAGGGAGAAGGACCATGCATGGATCAGGCGGGGAACCAGGACGGAGCCAGGGGCCGTCCTGCCTTCCCTCCTGCCCCTGCCAACCAAGGCAGGCTGCCGTGCCATCCCTAAATGGGGCCCCAGCACAGGGAAAGGGAACAAAGCTGCCAGTGACAAATGCTTGCCGTCAAGCAGGGATTTCAAAACAAAGCACTCTCATTACTGTAAATTAAGCCAGCTCTCCCCTCCACCCACATCAGCAGTCCGTGTTGGGGAGGAGGCTATGGGTACATCTCACCCACATCTGTCCACTTCTCTACCACATTTCCACCAAGGTGGCTTGGGCCCACCCCCGGCCCCGCCCCTGGCTTGCCCCAGGTGGTGGGCCTGGAAACCATTGCTGCCCCTGAGGGCAGCTCCTGACTGGAGTGTCCTCTGGGACCAGAACTACAAGGGCAAGGGGCAGGTTTCCTGGCTGCTAGAGACGAATGTCTGCATCTTTCTCCCCACCACCTGCTGAGCCTCTTCTCATACACCAACATCAGCTGACCCCAAGTCTCCTCCACAGGTGGGTCACGTGACAAAGACAGTGGCCTAGGTGATTGGTGGGACCACCGGCTCACAGTCAGCCGAGGAGGAGAGTAGTGACTAACAAACTGCTACTCCCGGGAAAATGCCCCCTATTCTGACCCTGGGGCCCAGGGTAGGATGTGGCCCCACGTAGCCCAGGGTGCAAAGGCCACATCACGGTCAAGGACCCAAGGCCTGGGATGCAGAGGCCACCACCACTAGATCTTACAAGGGCCCAGAGCAGCCTGGGCATGCCAGGCCTGGACATAAGGAGCCCTGGAGGGCATGGTCAGTGCCACTGGTGGAAGATGGCACTGTGACCAGGAGCAGGTAAGAGATGGACACGTCCTCTGGCCTGCCTCCATCTGGCCTCACTAGGGTAGGAGCTGGGCAGGCAGCTGGGCTACAGATGAGCCTCTTTTCTGCCCATCCCCAACCCTCCAGAGAGCCAGGTAAACACAGAGAATTGGAACAATGAGGGCCTTGGTGCGTGCCCTGTGGTGTGGTGGGCGGGACCTGTGGGCTAGGCCAGTGGTGGGCAGTGAAGTGCCCTGCGGGGAGCTGATCGAAAACTGTCAGAGGCACCACCCCCTGCACCCAGAAGTCACTTCACTCTCGCTGCGCAGCAATTCCACCAGGTTTCCAAGAGGGAGTGCCCACTGCGCAGTAGGGTGCCAAATTAGCTGAAGTCCTGGGTGAAGCCCGAACAGATGGGCAGACCCAGCTTTCATCCTGCGCCTCCATTCAGGTGGGTAACCTGGGACCTCTGTTACCTCATCAAGAACATGGGACAACCCTGTGCAGGGTCTCAGGGCCGGGACGAGAGCGCTAGGATGGCCTCCAGAGTCGCCAAGACCATGCTGTGTGTCCCTGGGCAGGCCCCAAACCTCTCCGAGCCTTGGTTTCTCATCTGTGACATGTGGCCAAGCTCATTTTACACCTCAAGGCGTGTATTAAGGATCAAGTTTAGACCTCCCCTGGCAGTCCAACAGTGCCCATTAGAGTTAGCTGGTATGTGACTTCCGTTCAAGACAGAGGCGTACGTAAGCAGGCCTTGCCTTCCCACACAGCCATAGCAAAAAATACAGCTAGACTACAGGACAGACTTCACCCAGAGTTGTTAGAGTTAGCTGGTATGACCATCATTTCTCTGGGCAGTGGCACCTCCAACCCCCACCCTACAACTCTCAAGGTCATGTAAAAGAACACAGATCCAAACTTTATTTCTTAAATAGTTCCTGCTCTGCTCTGCTCTGAGACTGGGAGAAAGGCTTACATTAAGTTTACTAAACATCCGCGGCAGGCCCTGAGCTGGCCTGGCCTCTCAGTCCCAGCCAAAGTCCTGACCCGTCATCTGGTAGAACTTTCGGTTGAAGGGCTGGTAGAAGTCCCGCAGCCGCTGGACGACTGCCTCAGGCACCCGGGGGTGGGGCCGGCCCTTGGACTTGCCCAGGCAGCGGGGGCGGCCGCTCCCCTGGGCCTTCTTGAGACAGGGGAAGCCCTTGGTGGCATTGAAGTAGAAGTGCTTGTCTGTGACGACCCTTTTCAGGCCCAGAAAGTCTTGCACACGGCCAACTTCTCCAGCTGGGTCACTGACCAGGCGCTCACCGCTGACAAACAGGAAATGGGACAGGGGAAAGTATCGCAGCCAGTTGTCCAGGTGCTGGGCGTAGAGGCCAATGCGCACAGCACTCCAGGCTGTGTCCACAGGGCCCAGGCCGTGGCGGAAGGCCAGGGCTCGGAAGCTGGGCAGGCTCGGGGTCTTGGAGAGCATCTGGGTGTAGTCAGAGATGGCCCGAGTCACGGGGTTCCGAACCACCACTATCAGCTTCATGTCCGGGGACAGGTTGTGGATGCGGTGCGGGGCCTCGAGAGTCACGAAGTAGCTGGGAGTCTTCTCCATGGTGATCTGCCCATCCAAGGTGGGTGGCATCAGGCTCCTGCAGGTCGTGCGGAAGGAGAAGTGGCCGTGAGAGGGTGCTGGTCCCCCTCAAGCTCTCCCATTATAGACCAGTCCCAGGCACCCGAGACTTACCACTCCTTCCCCCAGGGAAGCTCCAAACCTCCAAGGTAGGTGAGCCTTCCCTCTCACCTAGACCCACCCACCCTGAAGTGCCAGGGTGGGCAGCCTGGGATGGGGCTGAGAGGATCTCTCAGCCGTCTTGTCGCACCCTGGCTAGCATGGGCCCCGGCCCCAACACTGCCCTGCCTCTCACCCCACACCAGCACCAGGAAGGTCAGTGGCCCGGACTTGCCATCCACAGGGCTTCGCCCCCCACCCCCCACGCCAAAGACCCTGACACTGTAATTACCTCAGGTCACACTTTCATTAAGTGGCTGAAGGTATCTCCTAAATTAGGCCATTAATGACTCACAAGTGTCGCGACAAAGGACAGCTGCTCTTTTTCTCACTCCCTCCCCTGCATAGACTCCCCACCCCACCCTTTGATTACCACTCTGCTAATTCTCACTGACCTGGGCCCAGTTCAAATGCCAAAAGCCTCCAGCACAGCCCAGGACAGCCAGGACAGCCCGGCATAGCCCAGCACACTGGAGAACTGTGAGTGAGGTGGCCTGAGGACCCACCCCCAGGTCTCAGCAGCTGGGCCTCTCAGGCCTGGCTCAGACCCCCAGGTGCAAGGCTGTGACTGCAACATTTCTGATGGTTCCTCTCATTCTGACCAGGGGAGGGGGCCCTGACCCCATGTCACAGTTCTTGATGAATTGTCTGATAACAGCCTCCTGACGCCCCAAACTTGGGGAAGCCCCTCCTGAACACCCCGCTGGGCAGGCCAGTTACCCTGAGCAGTTTCCCAAAGTTAAGCCTCACCTGCCAGCCAGGTAGTGCAGGGAGAGGCGGGGCAGGGCGCTGCAGGGCCAGCTGAGCAAACAGCTCTGTGGGAGGACCTGAGAGAGGGCTGGAAACTAGGTCAGAGGAGGCAGAGGCTGTGGGACCTGTGCCTTCGGAGGGGGCGGTCTCCGCCCAAGGCCCGCCCTGCCTCCAGGCCCTTCTTGGCTTGGAGGGTGCTTGGGGGTATGAGTCCCAGGTGCACCAGTGGCTTCCCGGAAACCACCCATGGACTCAGAGGAGAGGGGTGACCTGCATGATCTTCTGGCTCTGGGAGCTTCACCCCCTCCCTCAAAACAAGGCCCTGGGCACAGCTGATCTACAGAAGTCACAGGGAAGTGGGGATGACAATTGTTTACCCATTATGGTGACAAAGTGAGCTGGAAATCTCCCTCTAGCTCACTCACTGCCCCATTTTATAGGCTGGCACGCTGAGGCTAGGAGACAAGTGAGACGTCTGTGGGTGGGGGGCGGACACTGACCCACAGCCCTCCCACCCCCGGGCTGCGGCTGCTGGAAGATGGGGAGTCAGCTGGGCTTCTGCTCTCAGAGCCCCTGCACCCATGCCCTGCTTGTGACCTGGGAACACAGGTGGGAACAGCACCCAGCCCTCCTGGGATAAGTTTGGTGAGACCTCAGGTGTTAACAAGGACCGAGAGCAGGACTGCAGCCTGGGGTGGCCAGCTCAGGCGATCCCCCTTTCCAGAAGAGGATATCAGGAGAAGGGGAGTCTCCCATGCTGGACCTCACTGCTTAGACCCCCTAAGAAAAGCCTGTGCAGGGCCCTGGCTGGTATGGCTCAGTGGTTGAGTGTCGGGCAAGTGAGAGGCAACCACACATTGATGTTTCCCTCCCTCTCTTTCTCCCTCCCTCCCTTCCACACTCTAAAAAATAAAACAAAGAAAATCTTTTTTAAAAAGCCGGTGCTGGGACAGACAGACTGCCAGGTGGGTCGGAAGTCTTTGTCCCTCCCTTCATTGCCCTCCTCAGGAAAGGACCCGGCCCTCCTGTTTTTGACACCCCCTTCCTGTCCCTTTCTCCCTCCAGGCACCAAGTGACCCCAGAAGCACCCTCTCTTTTCCCTCCCAGATCGGGCACTTTGGGTTTTGAACATCCCCCCACCCAACACTCTGGGCAGGGTGGAGAGGGCTGCAAGGAAGCACAGCACCCAGCACCTAGGAGCCAAGGTGTGGGCATGGGGAGGGGCTGCAAGCGTTCTAGACCCACTGTTGCTACAAACCAGCTTTGAGATCTGAGCACTTTGGGATCAATTACTTGTCCTCACCTGCCCTCAGAAGCCTGTCCTGGCCAGGGCATGGAGGAGGGTGGGGATGGGAGTTTGGGGAGGGTGGGGGGAGGCGGGGGGGGGGGGGACGGGGGAGGGATGAGAGGAACAGCACTGACTCTCACACAGCAAACATCTGACAAGATATTCCCCAGACCCTCCCTCCCTCTCCATCTGGTCTGCATTTCCCTGCAGCTTCCACCCAGCCTCAGGCCACTCCCCTCCTAGGTCTCATCCCCCCTCATGTCCCACACCTCCTCTGGGCCTCAGCCAGCCAGCCTGGGACCCAGCAGAAACCATTTAGGGTTCCTGTGTGGGTCGATAGGAGGCTGGGAGTGGGGCATTGGTCCCCAATCACAGGAACCTCTCCCCAGGTTAACACCAGGAGAAAAGTCTCGCAGAAACCTGGGTTCCTCCCCCAACTTACTCAGGCCCCCCACTCCCTGTATGAGTGCCAGGAGCCAAAGGGGTTCCCCCACCTGCACCCCTCCTGTCTCCTCTCATTTTTCCCAAATACTAAGGTCAAAATATAGACCCAGCTGCCCCCAGACAGGAGAGCACTCCTGTTGAGACCCTGGGGTGCTGCCGAACAGGTGCTCAGTGAGTGAATGAACAGATGAGCAAATGCTGACTGAATTTGGGGCTACTTGGAGGTCACAGTCCCCAAGACAGAACATCTGAGAGATAGGCTAACTGAGGCCCAGAGAGGGGGAACAGTTTGGCCAAGGTCAACCTAGGGCACCCCCAGGACCCACCTGCCAAGGCCCATGGGAAGGGCTAGGGTCACTGCCTGGAATGAGGTCAGTCACAGCCCAGTGGGAATGGGTGTCTCAGAAACTCAGTTGGGGGCCCTGGCTGCTCCTCCTGTGCTTACTACCCTAACCCTCCACCCAAAACAGGGCTCTGTACTCCTGAGGCTCAGCCCAGGGTCCCGAGAGCAAACAAGACCACCAGACCGTGGCCAGGGGCTGGGCCCCCCTTTGCAGCTGATGAAGGGGTAGGCATTTTCAGAGGTTCACTGCACACTCAGAGCAGGTTGAAAGAAAAAAAGGGCCAGAGGTACAGGACACTTGTGAGCACACAAAGTTCACAGTTGTGCCCTGGCTGGTGGAGCTCAGTAGACTGAGCACAGGCCTGCAAACCATAGGGTTGTCGGTTCGATTCCCAGTCAGGGCACATGCCTGAGTTGCTGGCCAGGACCCCAATAGGGGGCACATGAGAAGCAACCACACATTGATGTTTCCCTCTTTCTCCTTCCCTTCCCCTTTCTCTAAAAATAAATAAATAAAATCTTTATTAAAAAAAAGTTCACAGTTGTACACGTCAGCTCACAGTTGTACACGTCAGCACACGGCCACATGTGCCAGGCACTCTACCCCCAGAGCCCCTGCTCCCACACCCTAATTCATGCCCTGATAATTCAGGTGGAAACAGCACCCAGCCCCCCTGGGATAAGTTCAGTGAGACAGACCCCTTTGTGGGCATTCCAGAAGCTCAGCAAGCCCAGCTCCCACTCACTGTGCAACGGCCAATGAGGGGCAGTGCTAGCCACACCAGAGGCACAGCTCTGGATTAATGGGGCAAGGCCACCATGACCTGGCCCTCTGCATCCCCTGCACCCACCCCTTCCCCCAGTGGAGGTAGCTCTAAAAATGAGAAAGGAGAAAGTCCCTTCTCTACCACAGCCAAACTCACTCCTGAATCCCCGGCTCTGACCTTGGGCACCCCAGTGTCCCAGGAACTCCTCCCCAGAGCTGAGGGTCTGACAGGCAGTCTGGGTGCAGGGCCTGTAGCCTCTCAGGCCCTCATCCTCCCCAGACCTGTCCCTCAGAGCTAGAGCATGTGCTCAGGGAAGCCTGCAGGGGGTCTCAGGATCGCTGGCTCTTTGAGAACCCTTTGAAGGCTGAACCCATACTAGCCTCCCCTGCAGCCCCCCATTAGCCCAGCCCAGGGTCTCCCCTCAGCTCCTTGTAGTCAAGGTTCTTGGGATCAGTGTGGTCTCTGCAGTTCGCACTACCATTAACAGTGTGTCCCCCACCCTCCCTCACCCTTCCCCTCACTTCACCGCCCCCCCCACTCCCCTTCTGTCTCCTCTCCACAGCAGTGAGGGAACAGAGATGCTTTGGGGTGCCAGTGGCTCTGTGAAGGTGGGTAGCAGTCTCTCTGAGCTCTGAGGATGCAGCCAGTGGGTTGAAAGATGGACTCACCTCCCTCCCATCACCACTCAACTTCCCTAGTATCCCCTGATAGCAGCAACCTTCAGAGCTCAGGAGCCAGAACCCCTGTTTTCACTGGGGCTCCCCCAAACCTGTGAGTGGTTTTAAGGCAAAAGACAAAGAAAGCAAATGGGGGTGGGTGGGGTGGGGTAAGGAATCTGGAAACAGAGAAACTGGTGCACCTGGAGGTGAAGAGTCTGGGTCCTGCCACCCCTGACTCCCCACTAGTTCACCAGGTGACCTTGGGCAGGGCTCTCTCTGCCCTACAGGGGCTGGTCCCAAGCCAGGGGCTGAGGTGAGAGCTTTCAGGGAGTGAAGTGACTCACTGTCCATCTGTAAGCCTTCATTTCCCCCACAAGAAGGGACAGTGCAGGTGACAGGCTAGCATGCAACTAACTGAGGCAGCAGGTAGGGTCTCATACTCAGGCCTTCAGTGCCAACCTCAGCAGGGAGCGGCTGGAGTCCCCCCAGCCCCTAGGACAGGCTGTTTCATGTGGGGATAGGCGCTCCCTCCCCCGCATTCCACATCACGCCCCAAGGCCATCCCGGGTAGGGGCAGGGCAGCTATAGAGCCCCGTGACAAGAAACTGGAGTCCCAATCCTCACCCTTGGGAGTCAGACACTAAGAGACTGCGGATCCTGGAGGCCACTTCCTAGGGAAACTGGCCAGCAGGGGAGGGTGACTGAGTCTGATGAATTTCTAAAGATCCTCAAATCCCACCAGCTTGAAACTATCGTACTTCTCCGCTGGGATCGCAGCCCCTCCCCCCAGTCTTGCTGAGACCCCTCAGCAGCCCCGAACCAGGGCTTTCCCTGGAGTTTTCAAAGTTTCTCGGAGTCCCCGGCCAGTGACCAAGCCTCAGGCCCCTACCCACCCAGGCTGGGCTCTGCCCGTGATGCCTGAGACCTCTCCCCGCCGCGTACCCACTCTGTTGCCGGGAAGGCTCAGGCCAGGGAGTGCACAGAAGCCTATGTGACGCGAGGACCCGGGGCACTCACCGGTACCAGGCGAGGCCGCGCTCGTACCACCTGTCGAAGAAGTGGGGCTCGGAGCCCAGCGCGCGGACGTCGGGGTGCAGACGCAGGAACTCCAGGAGGGCGCGCGTGCCACCCTTCTTCACACCCACAATAAGTGCCTGCGGGAATCGCTGGCGTCCGGGGCCGCTGGCCACCGGCAGAACCGGCGCCCCCGGGCTGCATGCGGCGCTGGGAGGCACCGCGGGTGCGGGGGCCGGCACCGGGACGCGGGCGGCCGGCGGGCAGCATCCCGGGAGGGTGCAGAGGCAGTACGCTGCCAGCACCAGCGCCGCGAGCAGCAGAGGCGCACGGGGCGCACGCAGCGCTACCCCGGGACCTGCCCCGGCGCCCTGGCTACACCCGGCCCCGCCGCCCAGGCCACCGCTACCTGCCATCCGGCCGCACCGCGCCCTGGCCCGGGAGCTTAGACTGCAAGAGGGTGCTCATCCCGGTCCGCGATGCTGCGTTCAGCCCGCTGAGCCGGGATTATGCTCTGCGTCCAGCTACCCCACAGCCCTGGAGCCGGCGCGGGGCGGAGCCGGGGCAGTACGCCCCGCCCCTACTGGGCCACCGCTCCGCCAGGTTACGCCCGCACCCACAGGCGCCGCGGCGCAACTCGAAGCCTCAGAGAATCCTCAAACCCCACTAGCTTGGACGCGCCCCCTGGGCGACCCTGGGCTCCAGACCTCTGGGCTCCAGACCTCTGGGCTCCAGGTCTTCACCCTTGCGCTCCGGGACGCGGCAGCGGAGGGTCAGGACGCAGGGCAGTGACAGGGCTGCGACGCAGAACCCGGCACTAGCTCTTAGGAGTCGGATCCCGCCCCTCGCGGACCTGGTGCTCTGGCGGAGCAAGTAAACCGAAGACGCGCGTAGACCTGGGCCTTACCTAGTGTACAGAGGGGTTCCCGGAAAATCTGCAGCAGGAACGGGGCGCGCCTCGCTGACAGTCGGCTTGTCATTCATCAAATTCACAACGCTGGTGGTTGGAAATGGCTAGCCAATTGCGATTACCATTACAGAGTCAGGCAGACAGGTCCAGGGAGGACTGTCGTCTTGCCCAAGAGCCCGGTGAAACTCAGACTTCAGTTTCCTGAGCCTTCTACAGTGTCACGTGATCTGCTTGTGCCGCCTAGCCCACCTGGCATTCCCACGGCATGTCAGTGGCCCATCTCTGACGCTGGCAAAGTGGCTTCTGTTGGAGATCTGAAAGATTCAGAAGACCTGTGCTGGGGAAACCAGAAGGAGGAGCCCAGACGCTGTCCTAGGATCTTGCTTCCTCTAAGGAGCAGTGGGGTTCGGGGGTTACTCACAATTATAGAACCTGCTGGGTGCTGGACACTCTGCAGAAGTTTTATACACCCCTAAGTTCACTGAACCCTCAGGACAGCACAGAGAAAGAAGGCAGAGAGGACAGCCAGGTTCTGAGAGACGGAGCAAGCCCAGGTAGAGATGAGCTTGGACACATGTCCTCTCTCCACCTCTGCCCCAGCCCAGCCTTCCCGGCGACACAGTCGGCCAGTCTCTCCAGCTGATACCCAGAGGCCTCTGTCCTGGGTTTTTCTCATTAATGGCACCTGAGCCTAATGGCATCTGGGCAAGTCCCAGCAGCCTGTGGAGCCTCTGAGGGACAGGGAGCCTCCACGACCCACGAACATTTCCAGAGCTCCCACACAGAGGAAGCCCTGTCTAGAAGGGGCTATGCAGAGCCAATGGGGTAAAGACCATTGACTGAGGCCCCAGCACAGGTTCCAGCTGCCAGGCTTGCACCTGCTTGTCAGGGCAAGACTCAGCCAGGAACCCAGCCAGGAACCCTGTAGGAGGGTTGTTGGCACAACAGTGTCTGGGGTGCATGCTGGCACACGCACGGTCAAAGGACATTCTTCTTCAGGTCTAGCTTAAAACGGGATTTGTTCTAGACAGGCTGGTTCTTCTTAGAGCTATCCTGGTAGCGTCCCACTCCACCTGCAGCACCCACCTGCAGTCCCAACAGCCACCACTGGGGGCTCCAAATTCCAGCCTTAAACCCTGATGGCCCCTCCATCGCCCTGCCCCAACACAGGCATGGTCGCTTTCCCCTTCTATCCTTTGCTCATACTGTTCCCCTTATTGAGAATGTCTTTTCCTTAGGCCCCCACACGTGCTTGAAACCATTCCAGAAGGAATTCACTGAGAAAAACAGGACACCAAAAGCACTGGGGGCAAGGGAGTGACATACAGGGACAAGGAGTATTGGCTTGGACAGTTTGGCAGCTAATCCCCTCCCTCCAGGTAAGGCAGAGGTGGGTGCAAATATGGTGACACCCAGGAGGACAGCCTTGGGACATTTATTCACCTGTGTTGCCCCAGCAACTGAAAGAGCCGGGCACCCAGTAGGCACTCTAATAATGGACGCTGGTGGAAGGATACGAATGGAGAGATCGAGAAAGGCTTCCTTGAGGAGGTGGTGGTCATGCAATGAGCAGGAGGACAGCATCCCAGGTGGCGTGGGAAACGCTCAGCAGAGGGGGAGATGGGTAGCAGTGGGGTAGAGTCAAAGGCCCATCCTGGTGCAGGAGGGAACAGCCTCAGAGCCCAGGAGGCTGGTCCCAGCCCCACCTTCATCTAGCCCTTAGCCTCAGGCTCTCACCACCCTGGGGCCTCCAGTTCCTTCTTTGTAAGATGGGGAGCCCTCAGTCCCAACTCAGAAGTAACAAGCTTCATTGAAATGGAATTCCCACACCGTGTAATTCAGTCACTTAATGAGTAGAAATCAGAAGTTTTTAATGTACTCACAATGTTGTGCAACCATCACCACCATCTGTTTTAGAACATATTCATAACCCTGAAAAGAAGCTTTAGCTCTGGCTGGTGTGGCTCAGTGGATTGAGTGACTGCCTGCAAACCAAACTGTCACTGGTTCGATTCCCAGTCAGGACACATGCCTGGGTTGTGGCCTGGGTCCCCAGTTGGGGGGGGGTATGTGAGAGGCAACCACACATTGATGTTTCTCTCCCACCCTTTCTCCCTCCCTTCCCCTCTCTAAAAATAAATAAATAAAATCTTTTTAAAAAAGTTTCATACACATTAGGAGTCAATTTTCTTTCTCTCCTCCCCCAACCCCCAGCAACAACTAACCTACTTCCTGTTTCTCTGGCTTCGCCTGTTCTCCCCATTTCACATCAGTGGAATCATTGAACGTGAGGCCTTTCGTGTCTGGCTCCTTTCACTTAGCATGGTCTTTCTGAGGTTTATCCACATCGAGCATGCGTCAGGGCTTCGTTCCTTTTTGTGGCTAACATTCCACTGTATGAATGAACCACATTCTGTTCATGTATCCATCAGCTGATGCACCGTTGGGTTGTTAACACCCTTTGGTAATTGTGAACAATGCTGCCATGAACATTCACTTACAAGTCCTTACGTGAACATATATTTCATTTTTCTTGGGTATATGCCTAAGAGTGGAAATGATGGGGTGACTCAAGAGCTGGAAAATTTTAGTTCAGGTAGAGGCTGATAAGCTTAGTAATCAATGTACGTAAAATGCTACTGTTTCAGGACCTGAAGGTAGGACCCACCCTGACTCCAGGAGACCAGAAGCAGTTCCACCTTTGTGCCCCAGGAGGACCGCAAGCCGTCAAGACGGAATCTGAGCCCTTGTGCTCCAGGGGGAGATGTCCACCGCCCAGGACACAGATGAAAGAATGCTGCCTGATTTATCTGATTAACTTTTCCCCGAATTCCAAATCCCTTACCTACATTTTTCTTCTCCTTATAAAAAAGGGCCAGTTTAAAACGGAATTTAAGACAGTCTGTTAGGGTACAAACCCAGCATCTTCTCAGATTGCAGCCGTCTGAATAAAGCGCCATAAAGATTCAATCCCTGTCTCTGCGAGCCGGTTCTGGTGGTGGCAGGCGGCACAAACACCGGCTTTTCCGGTCTCAGAATTCCTGGGTCAGATGGTAACTCTCTGTTTAGCCGTCTATGAAAGTCTTTCTGAAGGTCACAGTTGGGAATTTCAGAAACTGCCTCTCTCCAAGCTCCGCATACACAGGGTGGCCCCTCCCCCGCCCCAGGGTGTCCGAGGGCCCCTTCACTCTGCCTCTGCCCTGCCTGGCCATCAGGGTCCAGCCTCAGCTCCTCACTGGCTCCCTCCTATGTGACCTAGAGACAGTGGATTCTCCTCTCTGAGTCACAGGATCAAAAGTGACTTTCGGGGCCCCAAAAGAGACCAGGCCATGGGGACATACTAAGAAAGTCACCCACATCCTGCCCTGAAGGGCCAGGGCAGGGAACGGGTCAGCAAGTCCCTTCTGCCCTACTGGGTCTCCCCAGGGGCCCTCTGCTTTGAGGGTCTAGAATGGCCAGAGCTCAATCCCCTTTCACCTTATTTGGACCCCCTCCCCACACAGGATGGCCAGGGAGGGGTCCATCTGTCCATCCTCTTTGAGCCAGGCATCAGACAGGCAAATAGTCAGGTTTGATGCGGTGGCCTTCTGGCCAGGAGGAGGGAAAATTTGGGAGGGGGATGCGCTGAGCTGCTCAAGTCACGAGGCCAAGTAAACAGCATCCCTGGGGGAGAAGACAAGGAGGGCCAGAGCCGAAGGGGACAGAGTGGGCAAGTCTAGGGAGGGAGTCCTGGGGAGCAAGGTCACGGTAGGAGGACGGCTCAGCCTGACCTCCCAGATTCACGACCCTGCTGCCCTGCCCCCCTGTGCATTCCTTCCACAGACTGTAACTATTTATTTGTGGGCGATTGGAACCCCCGTCTGTCTCCTCCATCTACTCTGCAAGGGCAGGGACAGGGTCAGTCTTGGTCCCCTCTCCATGCCTAACCGTGATGAGTGCTCATGGATATTTGCTGAGTGACTGAGCAACCGTGTGTGAGTGTGAGTGTGTCTGAAAGAGTCTACGTGCAAGCTCCTCCCCCCTACCCCTCTCTACCTTTTTACTGGCCTGTCCCCAGGATGGCCACTCCAAGCTGGCTGGATGTGCAAGAAGCTGCCCCCACTCTGGAAAGTAATTAATAACCCCCTCCATGGGGACAGCTGGGGGAGATTTCACACTTGAGGGGCTTCCAGGAACTCCCTCCACTAGAACCACACCCTCACCTCCCAGACCCACTCCCAGAGCATGCTGGAATTCCAAGGGGAGGGGACTGTAGCCAAGGGCAGGCCCAGCTGTCCTTGATTTATGTGGGGTTTTTCCACTTTGGGTGCCTGATTCGCCTGAGCGTATAGAGGATGTGGTTTCCTCCCAGGGAGGGGCCCCTAAGAGACGCCTAACCCACCTATCCCACCCATCCCACCCAGCCCCAGAACCCACCGTTCCTAGTTATGTAGGAAACAAAGTAGGGGGTCAGGAGCCCGTCCCTGGGAGGGGGGGTGGCAGCAGCATAGTACAATGCTCACTGACCCAAGCAGGTGACCTTGGCAGGTATCCAGGCTCTGACGCTCACCTTCCTACTTTATAACACAAAAGTAATATGGCCTCCACCTCTCTGGGTGCCCAGCTCCTGAGCTCTTCGTGAGAAAGAGGCATGGACATGTGGCAGGGACCCCGGCACAAGAAGGGGCGCCGTGAGGCTGCTCCTCCCTGAGTGTTCCATAGTTGGCCCTGCTTGGAGACAAGACTGGAAAGGAAAGACTTCTCTGGTCTCAAGGTGGCAGCCAGCCTGGCCTGCCAGAACCCAGGTCTTATGCCTCGTGACCAGCTAGACCTGGGGACACCGTGGCACAGAAGGGTTTGCCAAGGAAGACACTATTCCCAGTGTCAGGAGGTACACATGAAAAGGCTCCCCTGGCCAGGAGTTAGGAGAAGGGAGGCCTTTTCCAGCTCAGCAGCCACCCGGAGCAGCCACACACGTGCAGGAAGCCTGCCTAGGGCTGCAGGGTTTGCAGAAAAAAACAGACCTCTTTTCTGTGCAGGGATGGGCCCTAAGCTGTACCCTTACTCTTTTCCCTTGGGTCTTCCTGGAGAGATCAGCGCAGACAGAAGGCCATTTGCCACTGGCCCCCGCTGCTCCCGGAGAGGGCAGTGATCCAGTTTCCCAGGG
Source organism: Desmodus rotundus (assembly GCF_022682495.2). Classification (NCBI taxonomy): domain Eukaryota; kingdom Metazoa; phylum Chordata; class Mammalia; order Chiroptera; family Phyllostomidae; genus Desmodus; species Desmodus rotundus. Next base: position 99,213,124 of record NC_071387.1, read on the forward strand.
TGCATAGCTGGGCCCTGCAAATTGCTTCTTGCCCACCAGCCTTGCCCCGCTCAATTTATTGCAGTGTGGAAACCCTTCTAGGCTGGCAGTCCCCACTCTGCAAGACAGGAGGGCTGTTAAGAGCCTTTATCCCCAAGGTGAGTCTAGAGGGGCAAGAGAAGAGGGTCCCACAGAAACAGGACTCTATCAAACCCCACCCCAGCTCCCCTCCCCTAGCTTCACAGCCCCAAGCCAGGCCTCTGAAAGTGGAAGCCCCTGAGCATCATGGAAAAGGCTGGGTATCATCCAAGTGACCCCACATCAGGCCACTAGGGCTCTGTGGCCAGGTCTGTTTGTCTGTACCCTGGTGAGGGGCCCCATGGACTAGAAGGGGACAGTGAGCACACTCCTTCAGGAACAAGGGACCTGATGCAGGCTCGGGAACCCCATGCCCCACAGAGGACATAGGACCACGTGTATGCTGTGTGTGTGTGTGTGTGTGTGTGTGTGTACAGGCAGGAAAAGGGAGGTTCAGAGGCCTGCCACCAGGCTCCAACCACTGTCCCCTCAGTGTGGAAAGCCCTAAGTTTGAATCTCCCCATATGCCTACTTCCAGGAATAAGTCCAGCCTGGCCAGCAGATGAGACACCTAGGGAAAGCTGCACCCCATCCTCTTCACTTCCAGGGAAGCACCCCACCCCTACAGTTGGTCAGACAGACATACAGACAAGCGTAGCTCAGTGCTCTGGAAGACCCAGAACCCAGAGCCTGGAGCCCAGCATCTTGGAGCAAGTGCCTCAAACTCCTCACCCCTCCCCAGCTGGGCGCTCCCGAAGCTGAAGCTTTCTGCTCTGACAATGGCACCCTCAACATTGACCCCCACTCTCCCCTCAGAAAACAATGGCCCCACTTGTGTTCCCTGTACAAGTCATTGTTGTCCCCCCTCTGACTGTAGCTTCCCTGCCCTCCCCCACCACGTCCAGACACACACCAGGGGCTCTGGGCTCAGAGATGGGGGCACAGAGGGAAAAAACCACACTCGGAGACTAAGGAAGCAAAAAGACACTGTAGTTACAGGTGGAAGAGAAATCCCAGAGCAACAGGCAGCTTGCACTTCGGGGAACAGACCCCACAGGACCCCATCTCCTCTCTGCTCTGTCTCTCTTCCCTCTGGCAATGCGGCCGCCAAGCTCTTTGAAGCCAAAAGTAGCTTGTAAACGTCCTGGTAGAAGGTGAAACATGATAAAACGTGAAGCTAGGGGCTGAACCATGCCTAGTCTCTGGAGTTTCACAAAGAACGAACAAATCACGCCTGGAAGCAGGTGCTGGGGGTGGTGGGTGAGGGGTTGGGGAGGAAGGAGCTTATCTGCAGGTAACCAACTGTCTTCCCTGTGCTTCTTGCCTCCAGGCTCCATTAAGCAGAGTCCTAGTACCCAGGGCCAGGGCAGGGTGATAGGTGGTCCTAGGGTCCCTTCATGCCCCAAACCAGGGACACACTCATGCAGATGGGATGCAGAGGGAGTGGACAAAAGGCTGTACAATTGGCTGTACATTCATCTGATACTACTACACTCAGCCTCCCAAGGGCTCAACAACTGGGAAAGGAAATGAGATAAATACACCCTAGTCACAGGTGTTGAGGAACTGTTGGCCTGGGGTAGGGTGGAACCTGCAAGGGGATAGTAAGAACCCAGTCTGTGCGCCAGTATGGGAGACCTCCCCAGGACCCCTACAGTGTGGGGGATGGAGAGAGACACTGGGGCAGAGCCCTCAGGAAAGGCTTCTCGGAGGATTCTGGCACATGGGGAGTAGGAGCTGAGAAAGAAGAAAGAGCAAATCTAGAAGGCAGGGGCACAGGGACATGTTTCTAGAATGGAATCCGTCTTGTCTAGAAGCCCAGCTGCTGAAGGTGCAGGGGGTGTGGGTCCTAAAAACCACACAGTTATGACCAATAACGCTGCTGTCATCTATGGAGTGGGAAATCAAGCTGGAGAGCCGGGGTCTGCAGACCCCAGCAAGCCGAGTCTGTGGCTACCACTGAGGAGCTACCTGATCTGATGACTCTTTGCAAAGACCACACTGATTGGAGGAGGCCAGCTAGGAGCTGTCACTGTTGTGGGGAAGACAAACAGGCAAAGATGCATGGGAAGTGGAACCTCAGAACCTAGTGCCCCCCAGTGGGTCAGGATGGCAATTGGAGCAATTCGAGGGCATGGGAGGGCCGCTGGGAGAGGAGGCCGGAGCATCAGTGCAGGTAAGCCCCTGCACCCAGCTGCCCTGGAGAATGGACTGGGCCAGGAGCGTCCTGCCTCCACCCGGTTCCATTCCCATTCCCCACTGCCTGTTCCTCCCCACCATCCATCTCTGTCCCTCTTCAGCTGACACAGGAAGGGCCACCCGGTACTTTATTGAAACTCACCAAATGGAGCCCCGACTCCACTGGCCCCGCACCCTGGGAAGTCAGGAGGCCTCAGCCTGCGTCCCCGGCACCTCACCTTTGGCCTCTTGGCCGCTGCGCCCCGGGGCGCTTCAGGGAACAGGAGCCGGCGAGCGCTCCCCCTGCCGGTCCCTCCTGCTCACAGTCTCTGAGCCCACTCCCCCGAGGGGACCTTGAGAACCCTAGAACCTGGAAGAAAATTCATCACGCTGGGCTCCCCCCAGGACCTCATACGGGGGTGGGCGCACGGTGGCCCACATCTGCTTTGGCGACTCCCCCGGGCGCATTCGCCCCCTTACCTGCCCTACCCTCAGGCACAGTCAGCGGCTTCCGTCTCGACCTGCCCCGAGCCACACCCCACCAGGGTCACGGCTCTCCCTGGCACTTGTCATTCAGAAGAAAAGAAAGCTGTGGGTGAGCTAAAGTCCCAAGCATTGTCAATTCACTCATCCACTCCGTAAGCGTTTACTGAGTGATTCTCTGAGCTAACGAACAGGGCCCAGGCAGATTTATTCTTTCTTCCGGTCATAGCTTTGCTTGGGGTACACTGGCCGCGGTGCGCGGTCCTCCCGGCTGCTACTGGCCAGTGATGGTAGAACACCAGGAGCTGTCTGCCACTGAATGCAGCCTGTGGTTTGCAAGGCTGTGCCTGGTGGCGCAGGAGGGTGCGTTAGAGTGGAAGGGGCTGGGCTCTCAAAGAGCCTTTTGTTTCTCAAGGAGGAATGGGGGCTGCAGGCCAAGGTTATGGTGTAACTCACTGGAGGAGGGAGCGGGGAATAATGTATGATTCCACAAGAGATACGCATCCCCCACCAGGCCCCTGGCAGACAGACCCTACCCATGGCTATCCATCTCTGGGCTCCCATGAGAGGGGACTTCATAATCCCTTCATCTTTGTTGCCCCCTACACATCCCCCATGCCTCTCCTGTCTCCAGCAAGGAGACAGACTGGGATCCGAAGACAGAGGAAGGTTAAAGGCTCTGCCTGAGGTTGCACAGTGAGCTGAGGCCACCAGGGCCCAGCAAGTAAGCCAGCAGCCCCCCGCACAGGCCTGTGACCTCACTCCTGAGTCGGGGTTCCTGGCCTGTGGTTAGGAATTGGGGGAGCGAAGAGTCCCATCATTGAGGAATTAACCAGGCTTAACAGGCCAGTAACACAGGGGCCTCCCTCCCCAGCCACTCCTACCTCAACACCTTTGCCCTCACACCTGCGAGCGCAGATCCTTTCTTCCCTACGCAGGGGTGCTTCCAGCTGGAGTGTGTCTATTCCAGTTATGCATTCAGAACTGGGGAAATACCACAGGATGGGTTTGGGGACCCACTGTGAAATGGGCCTGAGCTGAAACTCCACAGGCCTCCACAGGCCCCTACTCAGACACAGTGAGGTTTGTGTCTCCTGGACGCTATCAGTTTAGAGCCACTGTTCAGAAGTCCTCGAAAGGTCTGATTACTTTCTTTTTCCCACACAGGCACTCTGGGAAAAGGCTGTAGGTCCCTTTAAGAAAGGCTGGAAGAAAGACTAATGGTATACATTTTGGCAGCATATCAGGGTTCTTCCTGAAGGGGTCCCGGCCTCCCCTTTATTCAGGGAGTTCTGGGTCTGTAAACCGGCTCAAGTCTGGAACTGTTTTATGATTCAAGTTAGACTTTCGTTCCCTTGACCTAGAATGCTCTGCCTATACAGATCAAGTGAAAATTCAGTAGACTTCCCATCTATTTCACTCCCAGGGACACCACGACCAACCGGCCAGTGCCATTGCTGCTTTGACCGTGCTGTCTATTAGGGCAACTGCACCCCGTGTCTTTGGCCATTAGGTGCACCCCCACTTGGACCCTGACATGTCAGGACCCAGTGACCCTGCTGCTTACGTTTCCCAGCTCCTAGGCAGCAGTCCTCCGGTCAGTTCTGGCCTACGCTGAAGGGTGCTCACAGAGCTCTTCTGGGATGCCGGGGCTCCCCTCACAGTGGCAGCGAAAGGTGTGTCCCCCGGACGCTCCCAGGGTGGGTCTTCAACGACAAATCCGCTGTGGCACTCGTCTCCCTAAGCCTCCGGACACCTTTCTGGAGAGTGGGCTAAGACAGGTCTGGCATTTCAACTGCATTTAGTGTGGGCCACCTTGGGCCATGTCTCGGCCAACTAAACAAACTGTTAGAACGCTTGCTAACCTCAACTTGAAATCCGGAGTCTCTGCTCAGGGAGCCCCTATCAATAAATTCAGCCTGATCCAAGTTCATGTTCTTTCCACCATTATCCCAGCCCTTACTATTTATCCCCACACACGTTCCCCAGGTTTGTCAATATAAACTGCAAAAACCATGCAGTTCTTGGGAGTATAGCACACCTCCTCATAGGTCACATTTGCACCGCCCCCTACAGGGCCTGGGGCATGCCAAGCTTGCCTTCGCGTGTGCCGCGCCTCTGCCTGGGGAGCTCTTCTCTCTACTTCTCTCACCTGTCACTGCTGAGTTGTGATGACCCCTCCTCAGCATCCCCCCCCCCACACTACTGGAGGCAAAACAACCGCCCTCTAATCCTCCCCTCAAATCCGGCATCATTACTCTGTTACAGTCGCTCACAGCCCTTCTCATAATCTGACATGGATTTACTCTCTCCACTGTGCCCTAAGACCTTGACGGTGCCTTCTGGCTTGTACGCGGCTGCATCCCCAGCACTGAGGCTAGAACCTGGCATGAAGCAGATGCTCAACAAATATTTGTGAAACAAATGAAACTGTGCAAAGCCTGACCCTTGTATCCTGGCATCTCTGATGTTGTTAATAAGCAGAGCAGGACTGGGTTTCATTGGTTTATTTGTCTCCTCGTAACTACTCCAGAGAGGATTCCAGATGGGAAGGAGGGCTTCGGCATCACCCGCCCTCCCAGACTGCGAGAGCTTCAGCACGTATATGCTGAAAAGTGTGGTCGCTGTGCCCTGGGACAGTGTGGGCTGTCGGCTGTGAGCTCCACGGCCTCCAGCCTTGTACAGTCAAGGTTGTGAAGCAATAGCTGCTTTCCTAAGCCCAAGTGAGGCAAGCAGCAGCCACACAGATTGTGAAACAGAGTTCAGGGTTTCTCTTCTCGTAACTAAGAGACCAGGGGTCTGTCCCCTCAGCCCGCTCCTGCCACAGGTCACAGGTCATCAACACTCTGGCTGCCTAGAAGGGTTTAACCAGAATGAATCATGCAGTGGCTGAGGCTGGAGCAGTCAGCTGGGAGCTCCTCCGTTTGCATTCTGTCTCCTAGCACAGCCTGAGGGAGACAGGCACCAGCTTTAGTGGGGGCAGAGTTCGTCTTAGAATTGGGCCTCGCAGGGGTGAGTCCCGACAGGCAAGGAGGGGGCACTGGATTAAGGAGAAGTAAAGGTGGGGCGCACCATCACTCACAGATGAGCCAGGCTTAGGGCCCACCTCCCTGAAGCCAAGAGGAGCTAAAAGCTGGGCCCTGCAGGCCCATCCCGGCAGCAGGAGATGGGCCATAGGCGGCCCGCTCGCACTTTTCCCAAGGAGAACCAGTGCAGAGCCAAGGCCTTGCGAGCCTTCCTGATGCTTCAGCTGGCCCCCCTGCCCTGTCTGAACGTCTGGGGTTCCAATTCCAAGTTAGGGTGGCCAGTGTGTGGCCACCATGCAGGACTCTTCTGGGGTGACTGAGGGCTGTCCACCTACTTCCCCTGGGAGGCAGAAGTTTCTTTGCCTGAAAGAAAAAGAGGGGAGAGAAAAATCAATCCTTGCTCAATTGTGTTGCAGACACCACCCCCTGAGCCAACCCCCTCCGCTGCAGGCTGTAAGCCGGGGGGACTAGGAGGGCCCAGACACCCAGCTCAGGGCCGTCTGTGTGCCCGTCACAACCCAGAGCCTCTTCTTCCTGCACGCGGACAGAGGATGAATAACCACAACAGGACAAAAGCACCATCGCACCTTGTCATGCGTGAGCCCCCACGGACACCCTGGTTTAACCCCCGGCGACGGCAGCAAACAGGCGCTGTCAGCAGCCCCGTTTAACGGAGGATGAAACAAACTAGGGACTGGCCACAGTCTCGCAGGTGGCAAGCGAGGTGCTGGGATTTGAGCTACAAAGATCTGGGAGGAGCCCTGAGGCTGGCTGGGTGTGCAAACAGTCGTGCGGTGATTTGTGACCATTGGTGTGAGCAGGAGAACAAAGGCCAGAGAGGAGGCTGAGCTCAGACAAAATGCAGGAAGATGAAATACAGCTCCCAAAACAAGCTATGAGTAATAACACTGCCAACAGGAGCGCATATTTGAGCTATTACTACGGGCCAGGCCGCAGGTGCACAGCCCTGGCCCTCAGCCTCCACCCAACCCAGCCTCCCACTCCAGTCAGGGGAAGAGCCAGGCTTCTGGAGAAAATCCTTTGCCACATCCACCCTCAGATGTCCCTTTGGGGATGCATGTAATCAACCAGGCACAGGGAGCCAGACATCTGCTCCCCCGTCCCTATCCTGCGCCTGTCTTTTGGGGTGGTTCTGGGCAGTCCTGGGCAGCATGCTTTGGTGCCCCCATGCTTTGTCACTGTAAATGGATGAAAAGAGTGTGCCCCTTGCCCAGGGCCTCTAAAATGTGAGACAGACCTGTGTCCAGCTGCCTGATGGCAAGCTTACCTTTAGGGACAAACTTCAGCGAGCTGCTGAATATTCAGAAACGTGACTGCCCCTGCTTGGGGCCATCATTCAGGAACTCATGGCCCAATCCATTGCCACACCTGCCACAGGAGACCTTGGGAGAGCACAAGACAGCCACATGAGCTTCTAGCCAAAAAAATAGCCACAGCGATGGCCCCTCCTGCCACCCCAAGCCCATTTCCCAAGGTTAACTGCTGGCAGGAGAGGCTGACCTCCCCTCCTGGAGCCTGCACAGGGAAGTCGTCCTATTTCCCTGTTCCCACCAGGACCCCAAGCTCTCCCAACAATCTGGGGTGGCAGCTTCCCTGGCTGAGGCCAGATGCCTGGGATAGACAGACTCTAAGCCCCTAGAGCTGTGGGGGGAACAGAGGAAGGAAGGGGTGGCCAACATCCCTTCCCCCCTCCTGCTGCTACCACCCACCTTTAAGGCTTCGGGCCGGTTGTGCTCTGGACGCTTGGCCACACTGTTAGGATGGATAGTCTCGGTGAAGGCTGGCCATGGGGAGGAGTGAGCATACTTTGCACGGCTGGAGAAAAGCTCGTAGCCACACTTAGCACACACATAGACACCTGGGGGCAGAACAAGAGGCAGAAGCAGAGACGTTGCTTCTTTGGCATGAATCCTTGGACCCAGTATAACACAGCACTCACAGGGTGGGCTGCGCACCCTCCCACACCCCCACCTGGGTATCGGCTTTGTGGGGGAGACACACCACTGAGCTCACATTTGGGGGTTCTTGGTATGTGCCAGAGACCAGGAGAGTCACTTTTCACAATTATCTCACTGACTCTTCTCAACAACCTGTGATGCAGACCTACCCACTGAACAGAGGAGGAAGCTGCAGCCCTGTGATACAAACCACTCAGCTAGGAGTGCAAGCAGAAAGGAACCCAGGGAGGCTGATGAGGACACAGCACTCCCACCCGTCACAGGCCCCACACAGTGGGGGCTCTGACACGGCCAGCACCGCCACCTAGCGCCGCCCCCCCTTCCAAAGTGGCTGTCCTGCTGCCCTGCGAAGCCCTGAGTTAGATTCCCATCCACTGGCCTGCTCTCCCTGCCTGAAGAGAATGGTTGCAGGGAAAAGGCCTCCAGACCAGACAGGGGGCGTGGGAAGACAGAGGACCAGGGAGAACAGGTTTTAACCTGTCCTGAAAATATCACTTTGAAAGCTGAAAAAAAAGTTGTGCAGAACTGGACGCAGGTACCCCCACCCACTGCCTGGCCTGGGGAGAGCCTCCCGTGGGGTTCCCGAACTACTCAGCCTTTACCAGTAACTGGGGGAGGAAGCAAAGAGGAACCGGGAGCTGCTGTGGGAGTGGAGTTGCCACTGCCGTCTTGGCAGAGCAGAGGGTCTCAGGGGAGGGCTTTGCCCAGAGTGTCCTATGTCACAGCTGATATCCACAGATGCTCAGTGTCGGAGCCTCGCCCCCTAGAGAGCCGGTACCCAACAGATCCCACCCTAAGTAAGTCACTGCCCTAGACTTGCCTGTGGCATGTTTTACCAAATTAGTCCATTACCAGGCAGCACAGACCAGAAGGAGACTCCTCAGGACTTCTTAAAGCCTGGGGCCAGGACTGAGGGCTGCCAAGCCACGAACCGCCCCCAACCCTATTCCTCCCACCCCACCCAGGCTGCCGGGTCAAACTTCACCACACTGGCCACTGGTGGCCTAGTGGCACTCCCTGTTTCCCAACCCCAGGGCTCTGGGCAGGGTGGGAAAATCACCTAGTCTAACCCGAACAGGACGTTCAGTGCTTGACGGCTTACCCCGGTGGTCCCAGAAAGAGGGGAGGGGAAAGGGCAGGGGTCACACCAGAGCAAGGGAGCAGCCACGAGGACCGGCAGCCCTATCATAGATAGGAGTTGCCCCTGGACAAGACCTTCTTCCACTGAAGTCGAGATCCTGACCCGGGGCTCCCACCACCCCCGTGTACTCTGACCCCACAGATTCCTCCCGGAAACGGCCATGCTCACACTCAAAGTCTTTCCTCCTTGAGGAGAGTCAACTCCTCTCTCTTTGTCCTTCTCTCCGCGGGTACCCCTACTCTCCGAGCCCCCTATACTCCTCCCTCCTCCGTGATGCCCTTTACATGCGCTCCTCACCACGTGGTCACACTTGCCCCCGCTACTCCCGGGGCTCCAGGGCTCCATCACCACCCAAGGGTAGTAACACCCTGTCTATGTGCGCACCCTCCCCGCTGCTCTCCCGGGAGGTCACAAGTTGTACCCGTATCAAAGTGGTTCTGGAAAACTTCGCCCCCGAAGAAGCTGCAGAACGACATGGCGCCAACGGGACCGCTGCACTACCGCTGTCACTTCAGACAGATCTGAAGCCACCGACCGGCGACCTCCCAGCCTGCGCTCGGCTCCCCACGCCCCGAGGCACCGCC